>NW_026849474.1:0-139123 GCF_030869305.1 Colletotrichum tamarilloi | reverse complement strand
TCCTCGAGAGCCTGACGAAGCTGATCTTCGGTATATTGAGGCATTATATATAGAAGAAGACATGTGCAAAAGATGAGCCCATTTGGACGCGAATTGAAAATGTTGTGATAAAAGGAGGTTGGGGGTGGGCATTGGGTTGTGGTGGATTTTCGCGTTTTTGTGGGTGCCAGAAACAGGGGGGTGCCAGGAAGTGGGTATGTTGACTTACTTGGACCAAACGCCACAGGACCAGCAGGAACGCTGTGTCATGCGGTAGAGAACCAGCTCACATACGTTGCCAAGATACTTCGCAAATTTGCGACCCAAGGCCTGCGGACCATAGCTCCGACAACAGCTGCAACTCGTGATTTCCGAGCCTACACTGAAGCCTTCTTCCCGCGGACTGTCATGAGCGAGCACTGCAGCTCTTGGTACAATGGTGGGATCAAAGGCGGGAGAATTCATGGCCTCTGGCCCGGCAGTGCTGCTCACGTTGACCTGGTTAGAAAGGATCCGAGGTGGGAGGACTTTGAGTACACCTATCAGAACCCCCAGGAAAACAGGTTTGGGTGGCTGGGGAATGGCTGGACCAAGAAGGATGTTGCGGCTGCTCACGGCGACGCTGGGGTTGAACTAGATCTTACTCCTTGGTTGGAGAAAGGCGCTTTAAGTGGCGATATTGACCTTAGAAGCTACCATGAGAAATGGTGGGTGAGCTAGGAGTTGTTTCATCGTTGCACTGCACCTAAAACTGGGCATCTAGATTTCATTACCATTACGGATACTACTTATGTCTAGCTGCAAGAGCTCAAAGCTCCTGTCTTCTGAAACGCAACTTCGACTGACTGCTCGCCACCCAACTTGATATCAAAACTGGTGTTCCATCCATCAGCATCGACACTTCCACTGGCTGTATAGACGGACCACTGGCCTTGGTCCTCTCCAGTAGCTTGGAAGTTGATCTTCTCAACGTCCAGTCTGGGAACAATCACTCCCTGCCTACGGACCTCATGAACCAAATCCATAGTTAGGCCATCAGCGGCGGCGGGTACACGGTCCTTGCGAACAAGAGCTTTGACCGTGACCGGCAGCTTGCCATCCGCCACATTTCCGATGCAAGATTTAGACTGCTGATACAGGAGGACATCACTCATAGGATATCCGTTGCCAGCATTGTCGTACGTGATAGTCTCGTTGGTTGACGGCTTCGTAACGTGGATGTAGAACTTGCTGATGCCCGTGTCAGGGCTGATTGTGGTGTCAAACTCCCACCAGTGGAAGCTCTCCCTCCACAAGCCAGAGGCACTTCCACCCTGAAAGGTTGCCTTGCGGGTAGTGATAACGTTCGATCCGTTGCCGTTGCGGTCAGCATACGTCAGCTGGACCGAGAGATCATTGGGGTCTCGGCCAGTGACTACGGTGGTGCGGATGCGAATGCGGCCGCCAAACGACAGGCTGCCATCGTCTTTGAGGAAGAGCCCGCTGATGTAGGGCTTAATATCTGTGGCTACGATGGGGTCGCTGAGTTTAACGTTGGCAGGGACGGTATCAATCATGCGACTAAAGATGTCGGCGCAGGTAGTCTGGAAAGCATTAGGGTCGGCCATGGCTTGCATCGTCTTGTTTCCATCTGCAGCAAAGATACGCTTGTCTGAGTTGAGGGTGTCGTTTGTGCCAACAACCAGAGGGTTCTTGGTTGTGCCATCCAAATATTCGGTCACGACGACGTTGTCGAACTTGGCAAATTCAGTGTCAAAGTGGACTACGGTATCGTTGTTGGGGTCCGCCGCGACACCGACGATCTCAGGGAAGTCCATGCTGTGCACGCCTCCCAGAGTATGACCGCACGCCACCATGGCAATCATGTCGCTCTGGGAGAAGCCTGCCTTGGTGAAAGCCAGCTGGGTAGTGTTGAGATCGGTCTGAGGCTCAGGGACACCGGCAGGGCCGGCTTCTTGGGCGTCAATACGGCCGGCACGAAACGGGATTTGGATACCGCCGCACGCAAAGCTGGCGACGAGGACACTCATGGCCAACAGATCAGAAGCAGAGGCGCGAATGGAGTGAAAGCTGCTAAAGAATCCAAACGTGTTGTTGAAGGCGCCTCCAATATTTTCCGGGCGATCCAACTCGAAGAAGATGGACGCGTCTAAACCACCGGTACCGGCGGCAGCATCGTGCGTGGCCATGTCGTGGAAAGCGGCGCGGATCCATTCAGCAGAGTTCTGACGGCCGGGGATGCTTGTGCCGAAGCCACACGTAATGACACCTAATGAGTTGTCAGTAGTTAGTTGAGGGTCGGTGGTAGAGAGACAACTGACCATCGATGAAGCCCCTGCGAAGGTATCCGGACTGCAGAGAGAGGTGATCCTCGAGCTCATCGTACTGAGAAGGCCAAACATACTCTGTCGCGGCGATGGACGCTAGAGCGAGCGTGGAAAGAATGCTCTGCTTCATGATGAGTGCAGGCCGATAATAGCGAATGACTGGGACGAAAGGCAGTTGCGCGACCAAACAGTCAGTTCATCTGACATCGTGCCAGCCCTCATTCGCTTTATGGGTTTCCAGAAAAGCTCTTCCATTTCGGCAATGCGACGTTGGACGGGGCGACCCTTGGACCCTGCAGTGATGGGACGGAGACATTTGGGCGCTTGGAGGGACAAGATCTCGTATTCCTCTTTCCCACCAAGTTATTCCGGTTCTTTCCAATGCCGATAGTGAGGTCCCATCATCCCATCAGTTCCTACCATTGTGGACCATGCCCAGATATGCTTGAAGTTAAGTGCTGGACTAGTTCATTTCCCGAGACTAGGCCTCCCTAGCTTATCCCCAATGCATCGTGGGGAATAGTCTCCTGCCCAATAAGGCAGCTGTAATTACCTAGCACACAGCCTGAAATACGAGCGACGTGGGCGACGATCAGCGCACCGTCGCAGCGTGCTGTTGCTTGTTCGTGTAAAGACGCTGCAGGGGCGGACGCCCTACCAGATCCGGATCACCCGACATGGAACTCGGCCGGTATCATAGTTAGAGGAATCCGAGGTATCATCCGACAAGGCCATCTGAGGAAGCAGTTCTTTCGAGACATGTACCTAGCTGTGCAAAAGCCGAAGGCTGGCAAAATAGGGTAGACAAAGCTGTTGTGGCTGAACGTTTCAACAGTTAGGGGATGTCTTCTGGTGCGGAAGTTACCCACTTTGTCCACACAATTTCAGGGCTATTAATAAGGTTGGCAGAGAACCTAACTTAACTGCTGAACGTCTCCTCAGTGAGCAAAGTCACCTTGGCTCAGGGGTGAAATGTGCTGTGAGACTGTGTAACTTGGCGCTGACCAAGTCGCGTCCAGTGTGAGGGTGACGGAAAAACAGCTGCCCGAAACCTTTCCTCCCGGCTCTGGACTTCTTCCGTTCCAGTGCGTGTCGGGATTATGCCGTCATCGAAGTCAATTAAGGAGCTAACGCTTCGGCGCTTTCGGAGCTTTCATTGAGAGTCCGACATATCTCCCGGTACCTTTATCACCTCTCCTTATATTTCAGCTTAAATACTACGTGTGTAAACATAACGAGTCAACATGGGCGACGCTTCAATCCTTCACATGCCGACGACCCTTATATTTGGGGGCAATGGCAAAACCGCCCGTCAACTGACAGCAATCCTTCGGGACGCCGATACCCCTCACACCATCTTCAGCGTTATCCGCAATCCGGAACAAATTCCAGACTTGGAAGCAATCGGCGCAAAGCCAATTGTCCAAGACATCTCTACAGCTTCCGAGGTCGACTTCATTAAAATCATTGAAGGCACTCGACCCGACGTTGTGGTGTGGGCAGCTGGCGGCAAGGACCCCAAGTCCGCTGAGGCTGTTGACCGGGATGGAGCCATTCGCGCCATGGATGCCCTGGCCAAAGCCAACGTGGTCGCCAAACGCTACATCGTCGTCAGCGCCCTCGACGTCCGCGACCGAGACAGCAAGCCCGTCCCGGACTGGTATACCGATGCCGATGAGAAGCTCAGCGACCGCATGTGGGGTATCATCGGTCCCATTCTCCGGGCTAAGCTAGCGGCCGACACGGAGTTGAGGGTGGGGAATGCGGCTCGCAAGCTTAACTACACCATTGTGAGACCTGGTGGCTTGACTGAGGGACCTAGCACCGGAAAGGCACGGTCAGGAAAGGTTGGCACCGTCGGCATGATTCCCAGAGAAGATGTCGCCAAGGTCGTCTACGCGGCGATTCAGAATGAGAAGACCTACGGGCTGGCATTTGATGTGTTGGGGCCCAAAGAGGACAGCCCAGCGATCAAAGAAGCTGTCTCACAGGTGGCAAAACATCATGAAGATACCTTTGAAGGTTACTATTAGGCAAACATAATCAACAATTACGATTTGTGAATCTATTGCAAAGATCAGACCTAGCCCCATCCCAGGTTCGTAAACCTGAAGCCAGGCTCAACTAGCAGTTGCTTCTTCGGTCGACTTGGCTGTCAATGGCTTTCGACCGTGGATCGCCCATCTATTGAATGTTAGCATTGAGATGGGGAGCATCGAAAATAAATCAGTCTCCTTACATGGTGAAGTAGGCGTGGATGCTTCTGTCGCCTAGATCCTTACGAGCTTCCATAGCAAGTAGCATTACTTCCTCCTTCGTCCAATTGTGGGCGCGAGTTAGAGGCGCCATAATGAACCCTTCCCAATTGACAGCAAGATTCTCATAGGTCCACGCTCCGATTTCTTTGTAGTTCCGGTCTTTCGGCCATGTATTCGTGGGCCACTTATATCTCTCCAAGTGGACATCTTCGAAGCCAACATCAGCCATAATACCAGCCAGTGACTTAATGTCTTCGAAAGGGCGCTCAAAGATGACAGCAGCTTCCTGCCAAAGCCGTAGGCTTTTCATGAGAGCTGAGTCCGCTTTTAATGTGCCGTCATCGGAGTCAGGCTCGACGTCAATTTCGTGGATTTCGAGATATCCACCCGGGTTGAGATGACTGTTACAGAATGTATGTCAGGAATGATGATCTCGCAGTCAAACAAGTTCGCGGCTGGTAGTACCCAAAGCTTTGTTGAAAGTAGGCCTTCCAATCCTTGACGCAGGACGTGATCATGCGGCTGTGGATGTAGTCGAAAGGACGTGAGTATGTCCAAGGCTCCTCAAGGTCGTCGATTTCAAACCTCACATTCGGAGGTACACTGTCATGGACGTCAGCCATCGACCGTAAGACGGGAAGAAACTCACTTACAATTCTGGCTGAGCGGGAGATAAGTCGATACCGAGAACCTGTCACTTCAACGTCAGAATTGGATCTCAAAATTCATAAGTGCGACTGCTCAGCGACTAACCTCGGCCTCTGGATGTTCGTCTCCGAAATCAATCGCCCAAATTCCTGTGCCTGTGCCTACATCCAAAACCCGTCCGACTTTGGACCCAGGCTCATTGGGAGGTGCAGTGCCAAGTCGGTTGCCAAATGTCCGAATGAACAAGTTGTGTTGCAAGTCTAGATTTCGGACCTGAGGTCAGCGTGCACTTCCTATTAACGCACAGAGCGGCCGAGGATACCGCGGAGAAAAGAACCTGGCTGTACATACCAAGTCGATCATTCTCTCTCTCATCATTAGGAACGTAGTATTCTAAAGTATCTAAGTCAGTCTCGTGATGTTTCACGTTCTAGGGGAAACTCACTGCCGTCCTTGTACTTGTGGTAGGTTCTACCGTTCTCTAAGCGGTAGTCGAGAATCGAACTAGACAGACTTGTGCTAGATGAAGCCACACTTTGCTGAAAGGAGGATCATCAATGAGTGAATGGGCCTAGACCATGAAGAGTTTCGGATAGAACACGCACGCCAGTAGCCGAAGAGTCATCATCCGTGACCTTAGAGAAGCCAAATATCAGCATGAACTCTACGCGCTTATTGGCTACAGTGCATCACCTCCTCGGCAGCGATAATATCGCGATCCTCTACGGCAATATTGCCTTGACCCCCGTCTACAGCACGAGGCGGGCTGCTGGCCGCGTTGTCTGTCGCGCACATTGCTGAGAGCAAGGCCAAATGAACACCTTGTTGGAGCGACGATAGAGATGAGTTCGCCAAGTTTCACCTAGATTTAGAGGCGACTTTCGACCGATACTGTTGCCAGATACCAGAATAAAGAGGAACATGAAATTCCGGCAGACCCCCATCCTCTTTATCTGTAGAACTAATTGACCAGGATGTGGTGTTACCCCTCTCCTTGGCTGGAGATAATTATGCATGTTTGCGGCGAACGCCCCAACCAACACAAGGTCGATGGAGGAAACTCCCGAAAGGACAAAATTACGCGTATCACATCCGAGCAGTCATTGGGCAGTGGGTCTATCATTTGTATCTTCCTGGTCCTATTTTGGTCTGCATGACCAACATTCTCCCCAAAGTGCTCGTATCTAGATCTAGAGGAATAATGGTTGACTCCACATGAAAAGGATTACAGTAGAGCTTCCGATATCAAAGCTTTTCGTCGTAGCGGATACTGGAGACTAGTGTGGTTATTATGACCTGTGATATGTCGATTATCGATGTCGAGTACCCGAGCAATTAACTATCAAGAATTGGGATCCAGAGGCAAGATCAAAAGTCATTATTCCTCTCCTCTAGCTAGAAGATCGTGGGAATTCAGTGCAAGCCCTGAGGATTATGGACTTTAATCACTGCTACCCTGTATTAGATCCTGTCTTCCCTTCCTCCTTCATGGCCACATAATTGTATACTCCTTCACAATTCAAAGTCAGCTCATTTCTCAATAGAGCTTTGCTGAATCAATTGGTTGTAACTTCCTCCGCAGCAGGTTTTCTGCCGTACACAGACCAGCTGATTCGAGAATTAGTCAAATCACTCAGCAGCAGTAGAGTTACTCACATCGTCTGATACGAGTGAACACGTGGGTCCTTCATCTCGTTGCGGACTTCCGTTGCAAAGAGAGTGACCTCGTCTTTAGTCCACTTGTGGGCTCTCGTTAAAGCACCTAGCATGAAACCTTCAAGCCCAGCAACGGAGTTATCGAGGTTCCAATAACCAAGCTCTTTGTGTTTCCTGTCCCGAGGCCACGGGTTGGAAGGCCACTTGAATACCTTCACGTTAATGTCTACAAACCCGGCGTCGGCCATGAGGTCCTTCAGAGTTGCGTTGCCCTGGAATGCATGCCCAAACATGACCGCCGCTTCGCCCCATAGCTTCGAGAACCTATTTAGGGCGGCATCGTCGGCAAGTGTACCATCATCTGACTTACAGTACAGGTCGACCTCATTGAGCTCAAGATATCCGTTAGGGTTCAGGTTGCTTCGGTGGTGGCATGATCAGCGTAAATTCAGTTGGTCGAGCTATGCTTGTAACTTACTCGAAACATTTCTGGATATACTCCTGCCAATTACCAATGCTTGATGTCATTAAGCGACTGTGAATGTAATCGAAAGGTTGCGAGAAAGTCCACGGCTCCTCGATATCGTCAATCTCGAATGTCGCGTTGGGAGGAACGCTATAGAATTGTCAACAACGCTGGTTTCAGGATAGAACCGGGTGGAGCTTACAATGTTGATTGAATGGGTGAAAGGTCAACACCAAGGACCTTAATAGAAATAGGTTAGTATTTGAAATATTTGTTCAGCAATTTTTCTAATTACCTCTGACTCTGGATGTTCATCTGCAAAGTCCAATGCCCAAATACCGGTCCCTGTACCAACATCAAGTACCCGACCGACCTTGATACTGGTGTCTTTCGCGTTCACTGGGGCACGTCCCAATTGGTTATCGAAGGTGAGGATGAACATATTATGTTGAATATCTGTTAGACTATTAATGATTGTGAGTTGAAAATTCGTAAGCAAGATAGACATCCATACCCAATCGTTCGTTTTCCCTGTCATCGTTGGGCATGAGATATTCTTGTCTACACTTAGCTTTTGCTCATTCAGAATGAGGAGAGACAACCTACTGCCATCTTTATAGCCATGGTATGTTCGCCCATTCTCTGTCCGATACTGGAGAACGGAGCTGGTCACACTGGTGCTTGATGATGCGACGCTCTAGATTTTGAAGTTCTTAGTAGAATGGCTCGTGGTTTTCCACCCTTCGGTTGATAGAGGGAAGAAGGAAGGAACTAGCACTTACCTCGCCTCTGACAGAAAGGTCATCTCCGCTGAGCTTTTCAATGGACAAGTTCGTTAGGCAATGAAATCCAGTCAAAGGTGGTAAATAGTGTTGTTACCTCTTCAGCGTCTAGTGCTGGCGTGATTTGCGTTGTGACATTGTTTGCGTTGTGAGGTGAAGTGCCTCGGGACGCAGCCGATTTTGGGCTTTGCCCAGCGTTGCGTGTTTGGTCAATGTCGGACATGGTACACGACAACTAAAGGTTCAGTAAAATGACAAGTTTCTCCTCAGTTCGTCTAGGCGAAGTTGGGAGATGCGTAATTATGTACGGCTGCGTTTCCGCCTTCTTCAAGCTTTTGCATCAGATTGAACGCAGTGACCGGTCTCTGTTGGTTCTATCACTTGCAAACCCATCGTTGGATGGTAGGCTACCCCACACCTGCGATGTGATACTCACGCACGTCTGCGGCGACCATGCCGGAGATGGCGGTTGTACTTCCTGATGAAGAAAACTACCAGGACTCTTTCATTCCGGTTACATCTCGCGTGCAAACCTATTATATTGGAGCGGAAAGTGGGCAAATGATGCCTAGGCATGTGCCTCGTGTGGATTAGGCGGGCCAATACTGCTAAGTGGCACCCTGCGGCCCTTTCCATATGGGGCACGTAAATGCCCCGTAAGTAGAACGCATAACCGCTTACTATGAGAGCGTCTGGGTGCAAGGAGAGACTTCACACGCCTTGATATAGATAAATAAGAAGAATCGCTGATCCATCCTCACAACAATGAGAAACAATAAGGGCCTATGGTTCCCATGTCGAGAAGCGTTCTAGCCCCCACGCACTTTTCTGTCCATACATTTCAGAAACATCTCAAGAACCCCGTCTTTCGATGAATGACAAACATAATACCCTTCCATATATTCTTTGAACCGGTATGGAACAACCTGAATGTACTTCTTCATGTCCCAACTAGGCTGAGCAACCAATTATCTATAGCAACTCAACGCGTGTATCAGTGAAGTGACTTCTCGACCCTGCATCTCGGCGAAGTCAAGTCGCAACGTAAGGATCCACAGCTAGATCATGACTTACGTGGACTGAACGACCCTCTTGGGGAATATTGTGTTGCCATGATATCGGATATTCAACATCTGAGGCCAAGACTTTTCCCTGACTCAATGATCCGGGGTCGCTGCCTCCGGCTTTCTTGCGTAGATCGACCAACTAGATCTCGTCAGTAGTCCGGCGTCAGCCGGGCTTGGTCATGTAAGCTTACATGGAAGAGTAGGAATGAACATTCGGGTTGTTAATTGCCTTCCGCACTTCCATACACAGCACTGTCACCTCTTGGGGTGTCCAGTTGTGTGCTCTTGTGAAGGGTGCCATGACAAAGCCTTCCAGACCAGCCGCAAAATTGTCGTAATTTCAGTACCCTATCTCACAATGTTTCTTATCTTTTGGCCAAGGATTACTTAGCCATTTGAATCTTTGAATGTGGACGTCTTTGAATCCTACTTCGACCAGAACATCTTTCAAACCTTTGATGTCTTGGAAAGGTCTCCCCAAAGTTGCGGCAGCTTCTCCCCACAGGCGAACGACCTTATAGAGAACAGATTTTGGCTTGAGGGTGTCGTCATCACAGCCGGGATTGGGATTGATCTCATTAAGTTCCACGGTCTTGGGTTCCTGCTGACATGTTTGAAAACGAGTTTGTAGCCTGTATTACAGATCATATGCTTGGCAAAGAATGAGAGACATTGAAGCAACCACGATACTACAGATCTAATCGCAATGATTTATCAGAATTTTGTGAATGCTTTGACTCATGTTACCCCTCTCCTCGGCCGGGGACAATCATGCATGTTGGTTCCGGCCGCATCTCCTAATGCGATTTTTGTGGGTTCCCCGCATAGGAAGATTATCATTTCCGGAGGTCCTATCGGATTGAAGTGGAAAGACAGCCGGTGAACCCCTGATAAATATCAGGTGCATATCGTGTCATGCCGCGGCTGGTAATTGTCCTTTGTTAGTTTGGTTCAAGGGCAAAACCCCTTCTCTGTTGGGAAGGAAATTCTCTCGACTTAGGCACTTCAATTGTCACAACATACTTTTTTCAAAATGAGGTGGATCATCCCGAAGGATTTTCTGCACTCCCAAGTCCAAACATTGCGGCTCGCGAGGCATAACGTCAATCTAATAAGGCCAGGACTTATGCCTCGACGGCTACCTACAGGGTACGTGACCCGAGCAAAGGGCACAACTCTCCATCCATCACTACACTGGGGGATTCTTGCCCTGCTCCCACAAGCTTGTTCCAGATTCTCAGATTCTCCCATGAACATACTGTTGCGAAGTATTCCCCTGGCACCTAGTTGTAGCTCACATGAACATGGTCCCTGTCAAATTGATGAGCACGGATTTCTGGGTCTTCCTTCAGCACCTAAACTCACCAGTGATTCGCGGTAAAGTCACCGCGATCATCCATACTTCGCCAACTGGACCAAGACTTGACCGAGTCTTGAGAAGGATTCCAGATCTTCTGACCCCAAATAACGTACTTGAGATCGAGCGTCTCACGGTTGTTCATAACCCACTCAGCAATCTCCTTGCCAGAGATAGTGGGGACCTGCAGAGGTATTAGTCGCGACGTTGAGGCAAATAATCAACGCGAGCTTGACTCACACCACCAGCATCAGAGCACATCATGTCTGTCGCTTTGCCGCAGCAGTGATCCGAGTCGCCAGGGCATGTGCAGTCGCGAGTGCAGTAGATTTGCCTGACCCTCCCGGGAAATGCTGCGACAATCTTCTTTGCGCCGCTGACTGCAACCTGCTTACAGGCACCGACAGATGGAACAGTTGGGTCGCCGTAGACACCGAATCCGGTAGCAGTGGAGGAGCAGCATTTGAAGCCACTTGGTCCTGGACACTGATTGGAAGCAGATGTTCCTGCACAGTCGCTTGTCCAACGACAATTGCCCCCACTTCCGCAGGAAGCTTTGGTGCAGCACTTGATGTTGGAAGCATCGGCCGGACAAGCGCCGTCAATCGTTGTACCTCCGTTCGAAGAGCACGAACTTGTAGTTACGCAGACACCTGAGAGAAATATCAGTCAAAAGTCTTTCATCCAGGCAAAGGTGAAGTCATCATACCAGCTCTACCACCAGAGCCATAGCAGGGCTCATTGAGCGCCGCCAGTGCGACCTGCACTGAGATGGAGGAGACGAAGAGAGATTGGTATCTCATGATGAATTTTGAAAGAATCGACTCTGGGAGACTATGCTCTAGAAATGTTTTGTTGTGTTGCTGATTCTATCATGGCTGTCACAGACCGTGAAGCCCTGGGTTATATACTTCGATGTTGATACTTTCTTGCTTCTTACAGCAGCTTTTTCCCTTCAGTTTGCCCGAGCTTATGCGACACAGGACATCAGCAAGGCAGCCGTAGCTGAAGGTACGTGCACGCCATTGCAGCATCCCGAGCTGACCATGAAGCTTGGCACTCGTCACTGAGCCTTACATCTGATGGATTGAAAGCCGATATAACGCTCGTCTCATCGAGATGTGTCCATTTTTGGAACTACCTCTGACCTGTTTGGTGGCGTCTAGTCCGGGGTTCGCCTCAGCCATCATTGATTAGTTCCAAATGATTAGCCATTCGCACTGTTGGTTCCCTGCAGGGATGCAGCGGGATGGCCCTATAGAGCTACCTTAGCGGCCGAAACTAAGATCTCACTAGCCTATGATAATGGGGCAGAAACGAACATGGGACCAAACATTACCCATGGTGCTAGGTGGAGGTCGATATGAAGGGCAAAGGCAGGATCTTGGACGTAAAGATAGGCTGATCTTCATCAGGCCACACTCATCATAGTCAGCACGAATCTTGCTCCCCGGCGTCGATGGCCAACTTGAGGAACAGAACTCGGTTGAGTCTGCGAAAATATCATGAGGGCTGATTTGGTTCTTACTTTCCTTGGACTCCGTCTTTGCTGGCACTTCCAGTCTATCCAGACCCCATAGCGCAAAGTACGCACATAAGAAACAAGTCTTGCAATCGATTGAAGATCCTGCAGATCTCGAGCCCTATGGAATGGCGTCATCTGTCACTTAGCTGGGGAAGCGAACTTGGCATTGTGAGACACTTTTATAAGACACTTTTTAAGCTGGTCCCTTGATTCGTCTTGGACCCTGTCGTGCCTGTCCCGGCACTCCTTGAAAGAAGCTACTCTAGCTGGTCAGACGGGGAGACAGATTCCCCGCTTCGTGGCGTCTATGTACCAATGTGCCATGCTGCCATGCCTTATTGAAATCTTCAGCTGGACACATGAAAAGCTTGATTATGACGTAGAACGAAGTCATCTGCAACCCTTCTAGAGACGGTGTGGAAGATGAAGACTTGGGTTTGTCTTAGCTTTACGGGAGTCGACACCTTCACTGTTTCATACCTCGCAGCTTAGAAGATGTTGTATGAGGATCCAAGGCTATCACACTGTTAGTATCCCTTTCGCAGGGGCTGTGTTAGAAGAGTTTGCAACGGAGCAAAGCGTCTTGAGGTCGGTATCGAGATCAAACATCTAGTCACTTGGACGCGGTGGTAACACTGGATTTGGTCATCTAGGTGCGCGTGTTTGGTTCGTGCCCACTTTTCATCACGGGAGGGAAGCAACGTCCAATGATGGAAAGAGAGAAACTATTTCTACAATGTTATTTCTGAAAGGTAGTATCGACGGGTATTGAAGTGCATCGCTATATATCCCATTGCATAGGCATGCCACAACTCATCATAAGGACGACTATCCCTCAAGATTGCTTCGGTTCGGCTGTAAGCAAGCGCACTTTCCGAAATCGCTGATTCTAGTACTTCGAGAGGACTACGACCGGAACTGAGTGCGCTCTTGTGTATGTAATTTCTGATCTCTCCGGCCTTCTCCTCCTTATAGAACCTGTGTTTCTCGAGTTAGCATTTGCTGCAGTGCGACTTGACAACATCACGTACGATAATATGTCGTTCGTTAAGTTGATAAACTTCCCCATCTCTGGCGCCGCCGGCATGAAGCGCGATATGTCAGGGCACATGTCTCTGTAGAAGCAAAAGTATGTGTAAACTTCAGGAAGACCCTCCTTTTCCCGGAAATAGTAGGGCCAGCTGGGAGCCTCCATCGAAGGGACAATGGTCTGATAGTCTCGGCGAATCTCGATGGCGTTGGAGTTGACAAAAGCTAGCGCGGACAGTACGATCAGATTAGCAACAACGGGATCATAGTAGTCTATTGTCGACCTCAGGACGTCGGCAAAGCACTCTAGGACGTTGCAGGGCTGCGGATCTCCTCGTGAGAATCGTGACTGGAAGTTTGCCAAGTTTGGGCCTAGCTCGGCGTTGAGGTCATCAATGATGAATCCAAGCCAGGTGAAGAAGCCGATGTGAACCTGAATATCGAAAGGGTGAAGGGGGTACATCTCCTGCGCAGAACATTAGCTTGATTACCTTATGTTCCTTAGTTAGGTAGCGAAAATTTGTGACGTGTAATTAACATACCGCAGCTACAGCCAAGCCGGCCTCGAATCTCATCATCGAGCCATCGTCCCGACTGACGTGTACGCCCGCCTTGCGACCTCTCGAGAGAACGGCCTCTCGGAGGACGTCTTTACTCTGCTTCGCAGGTTGGGTGTAATTGATGCACTTGAGAAACGTCGGGATGAGACATGAGAGATGGTGCCGGAGCCCCTCCATGGCCGGCGTCACTGTCAATGATTCTGTCATATCAACGTTTACCACTTCAACAGTGCTTGTCAACTCTCTCCAAAAGGAACTCGAGCGGCAAACGCTGTCTTTAATCTCCATAGGTCCCCACATCGAAGACCATTCCGTGTAAGAGGCTACATGTAGAAAGACCGTACTACGAGACTGAGCTGAGATGCTAATCCGAACTGTCCGCAAGGTATCGAAACAAAAACGCAGCCCGCGGACTTAACCTAAAGGTGCAATTAAGTAGAGTTTCCGCGTCACCATTCGACAACCAGGCGGTGAGTAAATGAGTCATGGAAAGAGTGAGAATGGGACTCGGGAGTTCGGTGTCGTTTTGGGCCAGTTTCCATAAGTTGCATCTTGTCACACCGCACTACCCCTAGGCTGCACTTTGGAGAGTCCGGGCAGGGCTTCAACTGCTACTACTGGAGTTGTGGAAGTCTGATTGTACATAGGTTGCATTGGAGAGACGCGGAGGATTTCATGCTCGATATTCTCCTCCAAACAATGGATATGTTTGCCAGGTTCTGAACATATTGTCTCTATCCCATAGCTTCCAATCAATGTCTTCAGGAAGCTATGCACGATTCAGTTCTAACATCGACGGAGTAGTGCAGGTCGTACCGGCACTTGAACCCGAAGTGGAGACTAATAAACTCTAAATATATGAATACAAGATGCGAAAGAATAGGACGAATCGTTGGACCCTTGACTTAGCGGAATACCCAGAGAACGGCTCACTAGCGGTAGCAGGGCTTCAGTTGAAGTCGATGGGCGAATTTCGATATATTAAGCAATCTTCGACGATGAAGTCACTGTGTATGAGACTAGTCTGTCACTCTTCAGTTCTTCTATTCAGCTTGTCAACCTCATAGCCGATCTTGTCTCGTATCCCATTATTCTGTCTCTTTCTGGACAAACAACCTCTTCAACATGTCGACCACAACCATTACTGCTACTCAGCAGGCGGATCGGAGCAGATTCAACTTCCAGCATCGATGGTTTGACAGGACGATCGAGCACTGGGAACAGCGCACCGGCTCTATCCGCAGTAAAAAGTTGAGGATTTTGGAAGTTGGCTCCTTCGAGGGCGGTTCCGCGACGTGGATCCTCGACAACCTCATGGATCACCCGGAGTCGACATTTATCGCCGTGGATACCTTCGGTGGAAGCATGGAGTTTCAGAATGACACATACAAAGAATTTGAGGCTTACGACATTCCCTCTTTGGAGAAGCGCTTCCGATCCAACGTCGCGAAATGCCGCCACGTCGACAAGCTTACCGTTATCAAACGGTCCAGCCTTGATGCTCTCCCGACACTGAAGCACCAAGGTGCTCGTTTTGACTTCATCTACATCGACGGATCTCATGTCGCTCTTGATGTCTTGCACGACGCTGTTCTCGCCTGGGGCATGCTCGAGGTTGGAGGCACCATTGTATTCGACGACTATACCTTGAACAGGTACAACGAGGAAAGCTACAACCCGCCTGCCGCAGTCGATTCTCTCATTCGATGCGCAGCTTTTGAAGCGCATGCCACCCAGGCAGGATCGCAGATGTGGGTCAACAAGGTGCCCCAGCTTTTCCCGCCCACTCTTAACCCGGAGAGGGAGTTGATTGTTGAGGACGACTGAGCGTCAACTTGAGAGAGATTCGGATGGAATCGAAGTAGAGTAGAAATACAGGGTCCCTCGTTAGTGGGGCTGAGATCGTTGAACCAATTCAAATGAAATGATACATTCGCATCATGCTGGGTAGAGCCAAGTAGAAAACATTGTAATACAATCCAAGAACCTCACAATGAATCCTGTCGTACGTTAGTTGCTACTCCGTTGTTACCATTAGTGGCCAAACCAATGGCTGTCCGGGGACTAATTCCAGGAGTCTCGCACTTGATGCCTTTCAGCAGCGTGAACACTTGATTGATCCTTGTTACCTGCTTCAGATGTTTCCGGTCGTTTGTGGCTAGGGATTTATTTTCATGCTCCAAAGGCCTGAATAAAGTACTGGCCGGCATGGCTTTTGTGCATCGACTTGACAAGTTCGACTCAGTTAACTCTTGCAGCGGCCCACAAATATGGATAATTGAAAACTAAACTTCAAGTGAATATTATCGTGTACATGGGTGATGACTCCCGACATTTCACTCAGGACCGAATGCGTTGTGAATGAGGAGCCCCTGGTTCTCCTTAGCCGACAACCATTGAGCCATTGCCTCTATTTCCCTGGCAAAAGAGGTCATACCGTCTCCAGAACTCCACTCAAGTCCAGCTCCCCTGAGATGCAAGAACACGGTGGTCATAGCACTCTCGTCTGCTGATCCACAGCCGCGACTACTAGAGCCCGCAGAAACCACGAGTCCGACTCGTGGTTTTTGCACCGACTTCAACATGTCCATATTTTCGAAATGTGAGAGCCTTGCATCATCCGTGGAAGACCGCGACAGGGGCGCGCTCTCACCGAGTCCAGGGGCCCAGTTAAACATAAGTGAGCCGTGGACCAGAGGCAGTAGCGGCCAAGGCCTCTTCTCGGAGTTCGGGTCTTCGAGCTTGTCCATGATAGCTCGCCAAGGTGCGGACGCGTGTCTGGTCTGAAGTTCCTGCTCTCGCTGCATTTTACGCAGGAATTCGGAGACTGTTTCCGGCTCGTTGCCACATCTCGGTATCTCCACCACGTTACAAACTATTTGCACTGTAGGGCCTGCCACGTCGCCGGCCTCCCACCGCAGAGACCTGCCGTGCTCCTTGCCGCGGCGTGGCATATCGGTGTCCGTGACGGACTTGGGAAGAAAGGGGTTATAGTGTAATCTCGCGGCTTCGACACTGGAGAATACGGCTACCCTGAATTTGCGCCCTGTTGCGGCTTTCGTCGTTGTATAGCCACTTCGACTCGCGCTTGCCAACGCCAATGCGGCCTTGACGATGGTGGATGTGGATACGGTCATAGAACTTGGGGGATTTGATCTAAGGGCTGACATCGTAAAGCTGTGCTGCACTTGATGGCTTTCTCGATAATGATCATCCAGTGAGACTTGCATCCAAGATGTCGGACTTGGCCACAATGCCCCAGCATCAACATGTTTGGGCAGAGAGGCAAGACGATCGACATGCCAATTCACAGCCGCCGTAGCCCGCGGAGAGCTGCGCAAAGCGTGACCTAAATCTAAATAGGGCTGGTAGTCCTTGTACTCTCGTAGTTGTGCTTGGATGCCGGCGGCAGTCAAACCGCCTGAAGCAGCCATCGACACGGATCGGTCGAGGTCGTCGTAGAATAACTGCCCTGCGGAATGATCACTGATGGAGTGATTGGCGGATGTCACCATCGCCGCAGTGCCGGTTTCTTCTACGTCGAAGAGCATGACTCGATAAAGCGGCCCAGGGAACGTGTTCTGTTGCGGTGCTGGAAATCGATGGGCCTCAGCAGTATTTCCGAGCGCGATATCCTCAAGATCTTTCAAGCAGCGTACGACACCGCCGTCTTGGATGGCCAAGTCGAGGTACTTTGCCGAAGGGCGCATGATGACGTGGAATGCGTCCTTTGTCTTAGGATTAACACCGCGCCAGTCCGCAGACCAGACCATGAACGAGCACATGATGGGTTGATTGAGCAACGCCGCTTCTACGGCAATGCGAAGTTCCTAAGTGACAAACGTTCTATCAGTGTCCTGAAAACTATGTGTAAGAAATAGATTGTGACTACGTACCTTTTTAGTGGTCTTTATCTTGGTACTGATGGCCATGTTGAAGTTGATGGTATCATAGAAACCACACTGAGCCTGCACGGCATTTGAGTCATACACAGGACAGATGTTCTCAACATCTTCCCACCCAAAACCGCATGGCGAAATGGATTCCAGAACCCGATTTTTAATCCATTCGTAAAGTGTCGCTTCGGGTGCGATATCCACCAAGTCTTCTACTGAAATAGGTCTTCGTGTTGCAATTCTGTCATTGGCGGCCGCCATCTTTCTATCCTGTTTGCTGAGATGCGCTACACTGGTGTCTGTGATCGTTGACTTTGTTTTATCGTCGGCTGACAGGCTGCGCAAAAGTTCAATCTGCTCCGCAACAGTCGATGCTTGAGCCATGGCTGCCAATGGTAGCGCTATACCCGTTTGCTTTCTGATTTTGTCGCGGATGCGCATCATACTGATGCTGTCGATGTACTGCCCTAGGGGCATATTAACGTTCAGCTGGGATGTATGCCCTAGCCCGATTGCCGTCGCCCAGATGACTTTGACTTGCTCTTCGTGATGCTTTCCAAGCCCGGACAATGTACTGTATGCCCCTGAAGTAGCCTGCCTGTCCAGATGGACTGCTACAGCCTGCTTCAGCTTGAACTTCTGGATCTTACCCGAGGTCGTTCGCGGAAAGTCTGTTAGGTCAAGATCCTTGAGATTGATAACCAGATCCGGGACATGCATCATGGTCATATTCTGCAGCACTGTTTCTCGAACTGCCCTTTCGACCGTAGCAGCCTGTCGATCACCTTTGATCACCACAGCGGGAACCTCTCCGGCGATGGTGTCCTTAATGCCGACACTGGAGAACGTCTTGCGTCAGCGCTTTCTGTCACTGTGACAACCAAGTAGGACTGAATTAGAAATGCCTGGAAGTTAATAACTTACACTTGTGGAATTAGAGGGCGGAGGACAGAGTTCTTCATGAGAACGGCCTCAATGGCGGCGGGGGAAATGTTTTCACCACCACGAATAATCCTGCGAAGCAACTGTTAGTCGAAACAAGACAGGCGAGGTGTGCAACGCCAATATAGTAGCACATACATGTCCTTGTAACGTCCGGTGATGAAGAGATCTCCGTTCTCGTCCATTTTTCCCATGTCTCCAGTCTGAAACCACACTCTGCTTGTCTCATTTTCAGTGTAAAATGCCTTCTGTTCTTTACACTGGATGTATCCAGACTGTCCTTCACGGTCTATCATAGGACCATATCCATGGATCTCTCCTGTGACATTTCGTGGGACGACACAGCCTGTGACAGGATCTACGATTTTGATACCGTGACCCATCGGTGGCTTTCCCACAGACATCTCTTCCGAACCGGACAAAGAAGTGTCGCGACCTGTGTTAGGAACGCTCACACTGCCAGTGCTGGTGAGTGCGCCTTCGGTGCAACCATAGGCGTTTTCGACAACTTTAGCTCCGAGAACAGTGGTTGTCGCAAGCACCTCCTGCCTGGTCAAAATCGTCCCGCCAAAGGTCACACTGATGAGTGATTCCAGTGGAGGCTGGTCCTTTCCCATGGCGGCAATCAAAGCGTGGATCAGAGTCGGAACCAACAGTGTGTGCGTGATCCGCTCTTGGCGAAAGGTGGATAGAAGTGCTTCCGGAGTCGAAAATGCCGGTCCGGGGAAGACCAGGGCGGCGCCACGGCCGTGTGCGGTTTGAATACAAGTCCAGCCGTTTCCATGATTATTAGGGAGAATACTGCATACTCTCGAACCAACTTGTGGGAGAATATGAGACGGTGAAAGTAGTAGTCGGCTGTTCGTGTAAGTATTCAAGACCGTATGGCGGCAGAATAAGCCCTTTGGCGTGCTTGTTGAACCGCTGGTGCTACTAAAAAATTAGCATCAGCCAGATCTTGAAGCAGTCGGTAAAATTGGGTTAACATACAAGAGAACAATGCCAGCCTGTGCAGGATCCCTGATCTCAAGGCTAAGAGTTGAGTTCGAGCGGAACAAGTCATCTCTGTCAGTGCCGTCGACCGGTCTCATCAAATCATCAAGGCGAAGCCAGCCTTCTCTTGTCTCGGACCCCGAAGCCAATATCTTAACAACGTGGGGCCCAAGAATGCTGTTGTCAACATCCAGCTTGTCAATATCTCTGGCCACATCCGAGTTGGCAGCATAGATCAACCTCGGGCCACTGCTATCGGGGGCAAGACTCAAAGCAGTTCTGAGCATGTGAGCTGTCTCATCGCGATTCTTGAGTGCCAGGGGATTTAAAGGAGTCAAGGTGCAACCTGTTGCGACAGAAGCCCAAGCCGCAAGTACAAAGTCGGCACCATTTTGAAGAAATGTTACCACCGAAGTTCCAGGACCGAGTTCTTTCAGCAGACCAGCATCTGCAACTATAGAATACTTGGTCACCACGAGCTTGTGGATAGCTTGAGCGAGAATTTGAAAAGTCCAGCGAAGATACTGCGGGGATTCATTCTCGGAACTTGTGCCTTCAGAGCCAGACGGGCCAACACTGGAAAAGCCAAACAGATCATGAGGCTGATGAGAACACACCAAGGCCAATTCGTTTGGGTGACTGTCTATAGCCGAAAGTAAGCCATCCCAGGCGTCAGGAACTCCCGAAAGATCGAGAGGCGGACCGTCGGCTACGCTGAGATCAACTGAGGCTGACACTGGGGCAACCATGTTCAGTTTGCTGAAGTTCGGAAGTTATGCAAGTTGTTTTGTAATTTTGAAAAGTGAGTTCGCTGAGAGATTGAGGGATAATACTTACCACACCTGTTGCAAAACGTGAACTTTATGGCACAAGTGGCATGGGTGGCGTCGGTGACACCGGAGACACCGGTATATTCAGATTCCTTAGGATCAGTCCTCGTCCCATACGAGTGTCTCGCTCACCGCTCTATTCGTATCAGCAAGGCATGGAGTTCTTTGTATGATGAGTTGATTGGCCATGAGCACATACGAATAAATTGATTCTCGTTCACTGAGTCCTGACTCGACACTTTTCTGTCCCTGGTTCGTGATTCCGAACCCACAGTTGCCAGGAAGGCAAATCCCACACAGTAGAAACTTAAATTCGGTAATTGTGATATTTTATGGCATCGAAAGCACCCCTCCTTCTGCCCTGGATTACGAAAGTCAAAGATGGAAGCGCTTGCGACAATCCACATGGCCTGACATAGATCTCGGTCTAGCGTCATAGAGAGCGTGCCATTTCATCCACTCTGTCTGCCCCATTTCCTACTGTAAGGCATTAGCGAGATCACCCAAGTATTTTCCCAAAGTGAACCATTCAAATGGCGCCAAATCTCCCAGTGCCAATATTTCCCGTCCACTCCCTGCATACGCCAGAATAGGTGCTTTCCGGGCCATTCGCAGCAGCCCGTAGGAGATCTTAAATCGGGCGCTTTCTTCCAAAGAATGCATTGGCTTCCAGGATCTGGCATTTACGCTTGATTATCTTCAGGCAAATCCTGCAATCTACGTGCACGTTTTTCACCCAGCAAGATCTCAGAAAAGGCCTAACCGCCTTTCACACAACCGCATCTGTTTTGATTCCCTTTGACATTCCCAATTCTGGTCAAATCAATCTTTAAACATGACTTCTTCCACATCTCAAATAGCACATTTCTCATCTTTGGTATTCACTAGCCGATTGTTCTATGTTGCAATCGTATCATACTTCCTCATTGCCATTGTGAGGTCATGGAGTCGCTTATGGCATTTACCTGGCCCCTTCCCATGTTCTTTCTCATACTGGCCAATGTTCAGAATTCGGTGTCACGGAACTCGCGCGTATGCTGAATACGCCAGACTCACGGCGCAGTACGGCAAGCTCGTTCGTATAGGACCTAACGACGTAATCACGTCCGATCCGGAACTTATTAGGCGCATGTCAGCAGCGAAGTCAACTTATGAGCGCAGCAGCTGGTACAAGGCGACTCGGTTAGATCCATACCACGACATGATGGGTAGCGTGCTTAATAAGTCGGCCCATCACTCTTTGAGGACGAAGCTATCTCCAGGATACGTGGGAAAGGACATCCCAGGACTAGAGGCCAGTATTGACTCCGGTATCGCGGATCTTGTCAACTTGATCCGTCTTAAGTACACGTCGAGGTCAAAGATCGCCAACATTTCTGAAATAAGTGGAAAGAACCGGGCTTCTCAATCCTCAGATTCGGAAACCGTCGATTTCGGCCGCCTTGCAGACTACTACGCCATGGACGCTCGGTCAAGGATGTCTTTTGGGCGGCCTATCGGACTTTTGGAGAAGGATACGGACGTCTTTAGCCTTGTCAGAACATCGAATATTGCTATAGATGTGCTGCAATTCTTCACGGATATTCCCGCGCTACAGATGATCTTCACGTCGGATCTCGTGCTTAGATTCTTGGGACCAAAGCCGACGGATTCGAGTGGTTTCGGAAAGATCATGGGGTAAGTCGATAGGGTTTCTGTGAACTCGATCTTTCAATTACAAGGCACAGCCTGTGACTTGGGAAATCATCGTTATGTTGACCGGTGTGGCCTGTAGACTCGCCCAGCAGCACGTTGTGAAACGTTTCGCTCCGGATGCAAAGGACGAGCCCGACCTACTTGTGAGCCAAACTGAGAAAACATTGTTAACACCTTTAGATCGTTAATAAGTTGAATAGGGATCTTTCATTCGCCATGGGCTTGACCAACGTTCCGCGCAGTCTGAAATCATGTTTCCCATGGTCGCTGGCTCGGATACAGCCGCAAAGGCCATCAAGTGGACAATGCAATACCTACTAAGCAATCCTTCCACTTTCGAAAGGCTTGAAGAGGAAATTATGACAGCGATTTCAGACGGATCAATCTCTGAGCCCATCACTAACACAGAAGCTCTGAAGCTACCCTTTCTTCAGGTAAGCCCAGGCCGCACATAACGAGTTGATAGAAGCGATAAAGCTCCTCGGCTTCGCGCTAACACTGGTCTGCTCAGGCAGTCATTTTCGAGTCCCTCCGCGTTCATCCGCCGTTCACTGGGTTGCTCATGAAACAGGTCGGGCCTGAAGGCGATATGCACGAGGGCAAATTCTTACCTCCAGGTACAAGAGTCGCACACGACACGTGGTCAGTTACGCATGATAAAGAGCTATTTGGACACGACGCCGACGAGTTCCGGCCCCAGAGATGGCTCGAAGCCGCTGACGCCACGGTTAAAGAATGGAAAAAACGAACCGAGTTGGTTTTCGGTGCTGGCAGGTGGCAGTGTGCGGGCAAAGCGGTGGCCATGATAGAGCTGAACAAGATATTTGTCACAGTGAGTGTCCCAAGCATCGTGGAAAATGAATCGAAGTATAGATAACTAAGATTTTTGATCCTAGCTCATTCGTAACTTCGAGTTCCTGCCGACGACTGCCCCTATGTCGATTGTCATTCGAGTTCGTGAGACGTAGGAGACATAACGATGGGGGCAGAAACCCTATTCTTGGAGATATGAAATGGGAGCACGGCGATATGGGCCGGCAACCAGGTATTGAAGTTAGACGGACTTCAATAGATGCGACAGCTTCTCATAAATCCTCGAAATAAAGAAAAATGCATAAGGTGCCTCAACATGCTGCTCCTTTAGGTCATGAGTGACGCTGCTTCGGACATAGCGCAAGTAAATAAGCGCTCCCCCCCCCCCCCTTACACCGTTACGTCATGAGATACTTCAATGGCTCTTTTAACACTTCTCAGTCTGTGGCATCCTCGAGTACCGGCTTATCTAACTCTACTCTCCAGAATCGGCTGGAAAACGGAAGAATTCACCACATGTACAAGGACGGGAGTGTGTGACCTGACATGGTGACGCAAGGCGATCTTCGCTCTCGAATAAGTGTGGTCTCTCAAGATCCGGTTTTGATGCCGGAAACTGTTCGTTTGATATCGATCCTTTCTGCGTCGTCTCAAATGACAGAGAGATTTCGCAAGTTTTAGAGAAGGTTGGGCACCGAGATATTGTTTCGAGATAGGGGGGAATGAATAAGTATATTGACTCTGCTGTGTGGTCAGCGAGTCAGTAGCAGCTTCCCTGCCTGGCTAGAGCCAAGTTGCGGAAGTCCAAGGTTTTGTTACTGGAAGAGGCAATGAGCAAGTAAGTTGTGTTCTTTTGCAGATGGGTTTTTGTTTTCAAAAAAAAAAAAAAAAAAAAAAAAACGGTCGGGCCTGGCTAACATGTTGCAGCGTTGATGCTGCGACTCATTCTAGGATGCAGAATGCAACAGACACTGAGTTCGCTTGGCAGTGTTGGTGGTGATGAATCGACTTGGGCATGTGGGTCTTTACGACACAGTCGCTTTACTCGGAGAGGGAAAGGTTCTGGACTTTGGTGCACCACATTCGGAGATAACCGACTTTTCTGGACTGTATGGGCAGGGTAGCAACTTATTTGAGCGGTGTAAGAGAGAATTACCTTTGAATCAATTTACCCACGTTCAACAAATTAAAGAAAGGCGCTGGCGGAATTCCCTGCAGAGAAACAGCAAGTGCGAGCCCCTGTTCTGGTGGGGCATTGGTTATAATTAGCAGCAACCTTATCCTTATCAGATGGAGTCTGTGCTCGAAAAAGACGTATCTTGCCCCACTATGGCGCAGCAACTGCATCACGTGCCTCTGACCTGGCATTGGTAATTGTCTCTTTTGGTTGGTTCCTGCGTCCCCGTTGCTCCTGCACCAATCAATCGTGGTCCAATTCACTGCCCCTGCCCCGCCCCCGCCCCCGCAGTACTCAGCTCACCGCACCGCAAGGACGACGGTTGACGGACGGCACGGCACCTCGCCTTCACTCCAAAACCTAACTTTACCTCACTCACACTATCCTTAGCTCCAGCTCACGAGCAACGCTCGTTTGCGTTGCAATTCTTAATCAGTCTTCCGACTGATTCCGACTACATTGCTATTCCTAGACCACTTCTATTTCCCTCCCTCTCCATAGTACCCACCATGCCCAAAAACACCCCAGCGCCCGATGAGCCCGTCGTCACTTTCAGCTCGGGCTCCAACGCACCGGTTGCCCTGCGTCTTCTCCACCTCAACGATGTTTACCACTTGGAACCCGCGAGCGCTGAGCCGGTGGGTGGTGTTGCTCGCTTCATCACTGCCGTCAACGAGTACCGAAGCCACGAACGCTACCAGGGCCAGCCCGAGCTAGTGACTCTATTTTCAGGAGATGTCTTCAACCCCAGTCTCGAGAGTTCAGTCACAAAAGGTACAGCGCATCCCCATCACGTCTCACTTGTCTGTCACTTGTACTCATTGCGCCTCAGGTGAGCACATGGTCCCAGTGCTCAACAAGATCGGCGTTGACTGCACTTGCGTTGGTGTAAGTGGGCCTCAAACTTTACTGCTGCTTTCTCGGAACTTACATGCTTCACAGAACCATGACTTCGACTTTGGAGTCAAGCAATTCGAGCACTTGACTGCTAAGTGCAACTTTCCCTGGCTTCTCGCCAATGTCCTGGACCCGGCCCTGGGCGAGAATGTACCTCTCGGACATGCCAAGCACACGCACATGATCACATCGTCCAATGGTATCAAGATCGGTCTCATCGGTCTCGGCGAAAGAGAATGGCTAGAAACGATCAACAGCTTGCCGCCCAACATCATCTACAAGTCGGCCAGCGAGACAGCCAAGAAACTGGTCCCGCAGCTCCGGGCTCAGGGTGCCGACATCATCATCTGTCTCAGCCATCAGCGCGAGCCAAACGACAACAAGCTTGCCGAGAAGACGGAGGGTCTCATCGACATAATCCTGGGCGGACACGACCATTACTACGCTCATAGCTTCGTCAATGGCACGCACGTGCTCCGATCCGGCTCCGACTTTAAACAGCTTAGTTACATCGAGGTTCGGAAAAGGGAGGACGGTTCAGGAAAGTGGGACTTTGACATT
Source organism: Colletotrichum tamarilloi (assembly GCF_030869305.1). Lineage (NCBI taxonomy): Eukaryota > Fungi > Ascomycota > Sordariomycetes > Glomerellales > Glomerellaceae > Colletotrichum > Colletotrichum tamarilloi. The sequence goes on along the minus strand of NW_026849474.1, from coordinate 113,665 downwards.
CTGCAGCGCGACATCGTCTCCTCTATCGCGGAAGATCAGGAGACACTAAAGCTTACCGAAGACCTGACCTCCAAGCTGAAACACAGCCTGGCCAAGTCCGTAGGCTGGACAGCCTCACCGTTGGATGCGAGATTCAGCACCGTCCGGATGAAGGAGAGCAACATGGGGAATTTCGTTTGCGACGTCATGAGGCATTACCACAACGCCGACTGTGCCCTAATGGCAGCTGGCACAATCCGTGGCGACCAGATTTATCCTCCCGGTGCGATCAGGGTCAGGGATATCACCAATTGCTTTCCTTTTGAGGATCCCGTTATCTTTATCAGAGTGACTGGTCAGCAGCTCTGGGATGCCTTGGAGAACGGCGTCTCCCAGTACCCAGCACAAGAAGGTAATCTCCATATAGCATACTGCTCTCAAAGGCCCTGGAAATTGCTGACCCATCAGGCCGATTCCCGCAAGTATCCAACATCGAGTACACGTTCGACCCCAGCAAGCCAGCGGGCTCCCGTATCGTAGCAGCGACCCTTGGAGGCGGACCGATAGAACCGGAAAAGAAGTATACACTTGCGACCCGAGGGTACATGGGCAGAGGAAAAGGTAATTTTGGAGCTTCCTGCAATCAGATTGTTAGCTGACCAAAGTAGACGGATTTACCAGCCTGCTCGTCGAGCCCGAGGGCGGAACCGCCGAGGAAATCGTTTGCGAAGAGAACGGCATCCTCATCTCCGCCATGTTGCGCCAGTATTTTATGAGCCTTCGCACAGTTGGCCAATGGAAGAACCTCAGCGAACACTGGGTCAAGGTTGCCGAGAAGTGCCACAGCCCGGTCGAGCCCCGGAAAATGTGGGAGACGCCGGCGGAGACGGGCACGTCGGACCCCAAGCCAAAGGTTGAGTCAAAGTCATGGGCTGAGTGGATGGTCAAAAGACATGCCCTAAACGTCAAGCCCCCCAAGGATGACTCCGACGAGGAGGTCGATTCCGAGGATGAAGTGGACAGCGTCGCTCAGATTGACATGGAGATGCTCATTATGCGTAAGTTCTTCGCTAGATGGGCGAGCAAGGCGGGTGTAAAGGCTGAGGTATGTGACCCTCTGCATGAGGGGGAGTTCACGGTCGACTGGACCCGTGTCATTGCACCAGTTCTAGAGGGACGCATCAAGATGATCAGCTAGACAGACAGTTACAAAAGTTCACAAAAATAGACTAAAGTGCATTCATTGGGATTCAAAAGAAATCTATCAATCCTTAAACGTTGCAGCCCGTTTCCTCCATGTTCTATGAGAGATCGTGGTCCTAAGTCTATCGGTACGTACTTTTGAACGGCTCTTTCCTCCGTCTCATGGTTCCCCCCGCCGCCGCTTCCGTCCCGTTCCGTGGTTTATCAAAACGACATGACAACTCCCACTCACCTCCATCCCGTCTCGCTTGCCTTTCGGATGAACATCCCTTCAAACCTAAATCGCGTTGATCATCCGATTCTTACATGAGATAATTAATCCTGTTTACTACTACTATCTTTCACTTGATCTCCAATCTTGCCCCTGGATAGCCAACTCACAACTTGCATCGCCACACCAAGCGTCTTGGCTGGTGCATTCTCCCGCCAGTCACATCTCCCTTCTCAGCAGAAATTTCTGATTCATGCCAAGTCTTGAATTTGTCTCCTCCAGGGCTGCTAGCGGTCATTCTTTCATATTCTCATGTCGGTCAAAAAAACTCTAGATCACATCCCTGTTCCCTACTGGCGTACACTAAGCCCATCCAGTCGTGCCAGTCTCTCCACCTACGGTCTTGGCTACATTGCAACTCAAAACAACAATCAATCAGAAACATCTCTAAACCCATGTCGAAGCCGGCTGCTGCGCCATGGGCAAGCCCTTCTTGGACCCCAACGCCTGGCCCACGACAATCATCCGCATGACGCACTCGGCGCTCTCGCGTGTCAGAACCTCTGCGTCTAAGATGGCCTCGTCCAGCGTGGATGGTCGCTGCAGGATACACGTGTACGCATCGATCCCGACGTCGTAGTTGACCCGCGCTCCTGGCCCTATGGTTCCGGCGATTGCGATGACAGGCAGGCCGTGCTTCTTCGCGCGCACGCCAATCTCTGCGGGAATTTTGCCGCGCGGAGTCTGGTCGTCGATGCCCCCTTCGGCCGTGAGCACCAGGTCACAGTCAGTGAAGAGGCCATCGAAATCGACATACTCCGCCACCACCTCATATCTTGGCCGGAGCTTGGCGCCGACCAGCCGCAAACCGGTGCCCAGCCCTCCAGAAGCCCCTCCACCGGGCGAGAGGCCTACGTTGTCGTCGCAGAGGAAGCGACCAGCCAAGACGGCGAGGACTTCCATGGCTGCTGAAAGACGTTCTGTCTGCAATTCGCTGGCGCCTTTTTGCGCGCCAAAGACTCTGGCAACGCCATCGGGGCCAGAGAGCACGTTGTTCCAGTTGACGGCGACCTCGATGGTGACGTCCCTGACACGCTTGTCGATGCCGCCAAGGTCAATGTTCCTCAAACGCAGAAGGGACTCGCCCCCAGCAGCAACGGGAAGCGAATGCCCATCCTCGTCAATAAGCCGAGCGCCAAGCGCCTGGAGCATTCCCGCGCCGCCGTCACAGGTGCCCGAATCACCGCATCCGACGACGACCCGCTTCGCACCAGCGCTCAAAGCAGCGGCGAGGAGTTCGCCGACTCCAAAAGTTGTGGTAAGGCCCGGGTTGCGAAGATGAGCAGGCACGAGACTCAGGCCAGCCGCTGCCGCCATTTCGATGACGGCAGTCTTTGGAGTATCGGGATTGTTGCTACCCAAGATACCGAAGAAGGATGCAATCGGAATGCCAACGGGGCCCGTGACGGTGACTGGGTGAAGCGTACCACCAGTCGCCGATACAAGGGCACGAGTGAAACCCTCGCCTCCGTCGACAAGGGGAACCTTGCGGACGATTGCTTCTGGCATGACAGCCAGAATGCCCGCTTCGATGCAGTCAGCTGCAGCGTCTGGCTGTAAGCTTCCCTTGAATCCCGAAGGACATACAAGAACTCTCATGCCCTCTGGAACAGGAAGAGAACCCATATCGGCTTGATGAGTGATGTTTTGGGGTGCGGACTCGGCAAGATCAATGGGAGATGGTGATGACTCTCTAAGATCAGGTGTTGCCGTGATGTTGTTGTGGGCAGAGTTCATTTGTTTGAAATCAAGCGAATGATGTTAGCGAGTGAAGTGGTTGCGAGAAGCGAATGTAAGTGACGTAGATGAAGATGTGAACTGACAGTGGTGATGATCCATCCCAACGCAATTCTCAGACACAGCAATCTGCTCTCTTTATATCCTTCTGATGATGATCCGCAGTAGGCTTTGAACAAGACGAAAGTAACACAACTGTAAATGGCTCTTTGCGACTTGCCCTCGGATACCATCTCTCTGGTCTCAAGCTTGAACATGATCAGCACGGGTAGTCTGGCTTGGAGTGACAAGCGTCCAGCTGCCGAGCCGTGGCGATGAGATGCTCCGCCGGTGCGTATTTTCGCAAATGGGCATGCGATCGTGTGATCTTTGCATACCCAAGGCCAGGGACCATGATGGCTTCTCTCAGCCCTGCACGTGTCCCTTGCCTCGATGGGCTGTCGAATGCAACCAACTCACACGAGATGGCTGGAAACAAGGTAAGGCTAGGACCTGTCAACGGCTTCCATGGCGTAGCAGGACATCTACGGAGGTTACATCATGGCACAGCCTCTGAAAGCGGCAGAGCAGAATGACAACTGCGGTGTACCGATCAGACGGTGTACTCTCAAGATTCAACTGGCTAGTATGCGTGGTATCATGATGTCTAATTCCTAGGCGTGATGCCAGGAGTAGTGAGCACGCGACCAGATTGGTTGTCCCAGATCTCGTATCTCATCCGACGACGGACCCCGAAACATCTATTCAAGGTTTCCCGTCTTAAAAGATAGTCTTCCAATCACGTACGGCCGTACCTGAGCTATAAATAAGAATTGCACTTACCTTCAGGGTTATCCTTGGGCTCATGGCGTCGCTTGGGCGGAGTCTAGAAAAATGTTACTCCAAAAACGCACTCATCAGCCACAGTTGACGTAGCAATCCAAGAACCCACTTCCACCCCGCCGATCGACTGCCAAGAAAGCTTCGGCTGTCATTCTCACCCGCGACTTGGTTTGAAGATACACTCTGGCATTGCTGGGTTTCCTTGTTGCATCACCTGGCGGGATGAACTTGGGCGAATGAATTTAGGGATGTGTGACCTCTTGAGCCCGGCTGGTTCTGCCGCTTACAGGAAGGCGGATTTCCTAAGCCCGAGGACATCACGCCAGAGCCGGGGCGATGCTATCATGAGTGCATGAGGCGGTGCTGTTTTCCTTGTCTTCTTGTTGCTAGAAGACTGGGCTTATCAAATTTGTTCACGAGATACGCTCGTTTTTTCAGTCTTGAGGAAATTCATATAATGTGCTAAATGAAGGTCTATAGCTTCATACCATACACACAGACCTTTCAAAATTACCCACAACATTCGTTCATAACGCACTTTGCACACTCGCTTCAAGGCTTTCCAACTCTCGCTTCTGCATCTTTATTCCGTTTCTATCATGTCTGATTCGAAACCACATGCCTACTACTTCGTTCCCCGTAAGCCGGTATCGGCAGACTCCGAAACGGGCTTCAGCCTTCACAGGACTTTGACTCGATCTCGATCTAGCCTATGGCGAGGGTGGAGCCCAGGACTACCTTCTTTCACAGAGTATGAGAGAACAGCATACAAATTTCCCTGGCTTCAAAACCCAGTGGAAGAATCTGGTTGCAGACATCCTGGGATTATCCTGGAGACGTCGGCTCATGACGATCGTTCACACTTACTTTCTCATGACCATACGCAGGCAGGACCCTCCGCAGAGATTCCTCTCGAGGGAAAGCCTGCACAGGGTATCAGACCCGATGATCCTGAAGACCCAGGCCTGGTATGTAATAAGTAAACCTCATCTATAGGATTATGGACTCCGACTTGTCAGCCCAGAATTTAGAAAGCTAACCTTCTTTCAGGTGACATGGTCTGGGCCTGACGACCCAATGAACCCAAAGAATTGGGCCAGGCACAAAAAATGGACGGCAACCATCTTGGTCTCATGTTTCACGTTCATATCACCAGTCTCCTCAACCATGTTAGCCCCGGCACTGGACACCCTCGCGGACGACTTTGACGTTGAGTCTGACATTGAGACATATCTCCTCATGTCCATATTTCTCCTCGCGTACGCCGTGGGGCCTTTCGTTCTTGCTCCATTGTCTGAGATGTATGGTCGTGTCGTTGTGCTTCAGTCTGCCAACATGTTTTACTTGATCTTCAATACCATCTGCGGCTTCTCTGCTTCAAAGGAACAGATGTTGGCTTTTCGATTCCTCAGTGGCCTTGGTGGAAGTGCTCCTCAGGCTGTAGGTTTCTGGTCTGTCTAGCGTGGAAACTCTTGCTAACATGATCCTCAGCTTGGTGGCGGCGTACTGAGTGATTGCTGGAGAGCCGAAGAGAGAGGCACTGCGACTGCCATTTATAGTCTGGCCCCATTTCTCGGGCCAGCTGTCGGCCCTATCGGTGAGTGTTACTACCTGCATATTGGGTGCATCTATGGAACATCTTTTTCTTACTATTCTAGCTGCCGGATATCTGACACAGTACCTCTCCTGGCGCTGGATCTTCTGGACCGTCTCCATCGCCGATGCGGTCGTCCAAATTCTTGCCTTTCTTTTCCTTTCCGAGACTTACGCCCCTAAGATTTTGGCAATCAAAGCAAAGATGCTGCGCAAGAAGACGGGTAACGCGAATCTGCGTACAGAGTTTGATCGTCCAGACAGGACTTTCGGACAGACGTTGTGGAAGAATCTTGTCAGACCATTTAGGATGCTTTTTACTCAGCCAGCACTGCAGATCACTGCTGTGTACAGGGCATACCTGTATGGTCTTATGTATCTTGTGTAAGGTTTCAGTTTCTCAGTATGGAAATATGCATGAAAGCTGACTTATCTCAAGCCTCGCGTCGTTCCCTTTTGTATGGAGTGAGCAGTACGACATGGAGCCCGGACCAGCTAGTCTGAACTACATCTCACTTGGCATTGGCTTCGTGATCGGGCTACAAGTATCCGGACCTCTTATTGATAAGGTGAGATGAAGATGCACTCGCAGTAACACCTAGATACCATTAACTCACAAATTGCAGGTCTATCGTAAACTCAAAGCACAGAATAACGACACAGGTCGTCCAGAGTTCAGGATCCCTCTCATGTTCCCCACAGCCATAATCACTCCCATAGGTCTCCTCCTGTATGGGATCGCAGCACACTTTGAAGTCCACTGGATCGTTCCAAACATCGGCGCAGCGATTCTAGCCGCCGGCCTCATCCTGTCTTTTCAGTGCGTGCAGACGTATGTCATCGACTCGTATGAGAGGTATGCTGCCAGCGCAGCAGGTGCGGCGGCCTTTGTGCGGACGATGGCTGGTTTCAGCTTCCCGTTGTTTGCACCGAGATTATATGATGTGTTGGGTATTGCCTGGGGCAATGTGCTGCTTGCTGGTATTGTCTTTGTGATGGGACTGATTGTGCCGTTTATTATGTGGAGATGGGGCGCGTGGCTTAGAAGCAAGAGCCAGTATTGCGCTGGTTGAGTAATTATCATATGTGAGGTGCGTATTGGTCTGAAGAAATGTTAGAATAGAGTTGCGATATCAGGAATGATTTACGATAGATAACTAGAATTATGATAACTTACTTTTTCGCTTTGAAACAGGCAAGCATCAAAGAGCTGAGACATAATGATTGGAAATGTGCTGGCAGAGTCACTTAGGACTTGAGGCCGGCTCTATAACAATCCAGTAGTGACTAGCTTGTAGTAAAACTCCAAGGGGACGAAATATGTTATTTGTAAATGCCAAGCTCTTATCCTATGAGTTTCAAAACTATCAATATCTAGAACGGACTGGTGGCCACGGTACCATCATCCTGGCTACTCTCATGAGGTTCTGAAACGGCGTGTAAAACCATTAGACTGAAGATTAATCATCTATCATGTGAACCCTTACGAAGTCTCACGACTACATCGAGGCCAAAAGAGTCTTTGTCATACTCTTTCAACACGACAGGCAGTCACGAAACCATTTCTCCCAACTAGGCAAGCAGGCTGCAGCGTGGTTGACCAGGAACTTATATCCCAGTTTTTGAGTGTCTGGAAGGTATATGAGTCCCACGAAATCCTACTTTTCACTTCTCATCCTTACCCACCTTACGCCCGCCAAGCAGTCAAACATTACAAGCTCCCATTGAAGATTTTATCTCGACACTTTACTCTACATACTACGAGTCAACAATTATCTCACTTCAACTATCAACATGACCAGAATGGACATTCTTGACTGTTCCCGCAGCGACCTACTCTCGTGGATAGACCTTCGAGCCCAAATCCCCTGTCCCAAGATCATGGTCGGCGCCGCCATCGTCCGCCGTGGACCCTCCGGAGCCGAGACTCTGATCCTTAAGAACAGGCCCGGCCGTGATAACGACAACCTCCACGGGATTCCCGGAGGCGAGATGAAGGATGCTGATCCCACCGTTCGAGATGCCATCATCCGGACGGTCGCTGAGTCGGTCTCTCTTCAGGTGATTGATGTCTGGAATTGCCTTCCACCTATCCTCGACATCCAGGAAGAGACGGTGGAGGATTCGTCGGCCAAGGGAAAAGAAACCGTGGAGAATGCTGTTGCGGGCCCGTCGTCCCAGGCTGCCCAGGCTGCCCAGCGTGTTGTGATCAGGCGTCCGGTGGTTCATTTCAATTTTGTTGTCATTGCCAGAGGAGATGGAGCTGGCTTCCAGGTCAATGTAGAGGAGCACGAGATGGGAATTTGGATCGATGCTGAGAAGAGTGCTGACATCGAAATGAAAGATTCTTTGAGGGACGTTGTGAAGACGGCAGTCAGGCTTTAGATACATGCGACTGTTATCGGGCTGCTGTCAGGTGGCTGCCCCGACGTGGGTGCCTAGCCTAGGTCAGCTATGAGATGAGATGAGATCAATAGACAAATCACGGGCTTAGAAGACACTACAATTGCGTGTTTTGACTATATTAAGGGTATATGTCCAATGATTAAAAGTTCCGTGTGCTTACACACTATTAAGCCATGCAATGACGGTTCGCAACCCGGGATATCAAAGCTGAAGCAAACCCATTACCAATCTTTCTCCATCATCCATCATTCACCCAATCAAGTAGACTCCCTCAAATCGACGCTCTGGCGATGTTCTTGCCCTGGACGAGACCAGGACCCTTCTCGGTGAAGAAGGTCTTGGCCTTGGCGGCGCTGACGATGAAGCCAGGCAGCTTCATCGTGTTGAACTGGCCCGTAGCCTTCTTCTTGCCAATCGTCACAAATACCTGGGGCTTGAGCGTGAGCTTGAGGTCCTTGACCTTGGTCTCATTGCCGGTGAGGACGGCATCGAGGTTGTCGGCGAGGTGCAGCGCCTGGCCCTCGGCGCGCATAAGCTGCTTCGCCTCGAGGTTACCGATGTCGCCGACGCCCCAGACGTTGGTGAGGCCCTCGACACGGAGGTCGTGCTTGAGCTTCAGGCTGCCCTTGTCATCGAGGAGGTGCTCCGGGATGAAGGAGGAGTTGGGCCGGACGCCAAAGAGAGGCAGGTAGAGATCCGCGGTGAGGGTCTCGCCATTGGATAGCTTGATGGACTTGAGGGCGTCAGAGGTGTTGGCCTCGGTGACGCGGGCGTTGGTGACGAGCTTGACCTTGAGCTGCTGGAGGTTCTTGGCGGCGATCTTGCCGAGCTGGGGCAGGAGGCCGGGGAGCGGCGCGTCGCCCTCGACGATGAGGGTGATTTGCTTGGTAGAGCCGTAGGCGTGGCCGAGCTCACCGGCGGTCTCGACGCCCGTGGTGCCGGCCCCGGAGATGATGATGGAGTTTGCGACCTTGACCTCGGACTGGAGGTTGTGCCATGCGGTAAGGGTCTCTTCGTGGGTGCCGATGGTTTTGAAGGGGACGCCGCTGGCGAGGGATGAGCCGGTGGCGATGATGAGCTGTGCGTACTCAAGTGACTTTAGGCCCTCCTTAGTCTCAATCTGCACTGTGTTGGATGTGGCGTCGAAGGTGGTAGCCTTGCCGAGGACGAACTCGAAGGCATCCTGGGGGTACTTTTCGAAGCCGGGCTTGATTTCGTTGAAGAGAGTGTCGTCGGAGAACTCGCCGGGAATAAGACCGCGCACGGCGGCGCAGTTCCAGTACAGGTGGGTTGAGGGGGAGACGAGGATGACCTTGAGATCCTTGACCTTGGGCTGGGTATACTTGAGCAGCTTATGGGCGACGCCGAGGCCTGCGTAGCCTGCGCCCAGAATCACGACCTGCTTGACCATTTTGTGAGGTTGTTCTGTTTTCCTTGGCAGCGAATGATGAGAGGTATGAGATGTTGTTGAGGAAAAAGGGTTGGCGGGATGAAGGTGAGATTATGTTCCCCAATCAAGGGAGAAAGTAAGCAAGGTCGCCGGTATTTGGGGGCCGGAGTTGAGATTTGACGGTACGGGACTGCCGTGGGGGAGTGCGAGAGTGGACACCTGTGAAAGAGCACCCAACGAGGCACAGTTGCTTGGACAAAGAGATCTACGATAGGAAGAGAGGGCTCAAGGCATAGGCGCAGGGTCTCGAGAAAAGGATGGGAGCGAGGATAATGAATGATTTTTATCGGCACAAAGGTAGAGGATCCGGGGACTTTTTAGCTGACGCCCTGGGCTTCGGCCCAATCCTTCCCATCTCATCCATCCCATCCCCAAAGATGCGAGGTACCACACGCTTGCACGCACGCCGGCATAGTCGCACTGCGGCCCGGTCTTTTCCCTGTGTGCCTGTACCTCTCGCGCTGGATGGAACCATTTGAGAGCCAATCCAATGTTTCAGACGAAGCGGCGCTCGGATTATTCAGCTCTGCTTGCGTGTGACAAGCGAAATTGGATTTGGTAAAGCTTGGTGTGCTTCTCTTTTCTTCTGGCACCCGGGATTTGGGATCAGACACATGGAGCGGGTTAACTACAGTGGTATCCATAGACTGTGATGCTACATGAAAAAGACGTAGGAATAAGCCCTACTGCAGATGTACTCCGTGCCGTCAGACAATGTCCGGAGCTTGCCCAGGGCTCCAACATGCACCAACCAACATGGTAAAGGCAGGGGTCCAGGCCGAGTCAAGGCAACGGCGCGGCGGGTGCCACGGCATTAGTCAGAGGTAGCGCGCGCTCTTGAGGAAGACGGGGACAGAAGATGATTTTTCCTTTTTCTTTTGGATCATATGCTTCTTGCTACATTGATTGCGGAGAACTGGCCAGATGGGCGCCTAGTGGCTGTCTACGGGCACTTTGGCTCTTTGTTTCTGTACTGTGCCACTCGGGATGCCGCGCGCCGGAAGCAAAGGTCGTGACCCAATGAATAGGCTTCACCAATCGTTGAGTCCCAAGAGTCGCATCGGGTCTAGATTGTCCAGCAAAAGTAGTAGATAATTAGAGTGGGAGATCATAAATGGGGACGGCTCGACTTGTCTTTTTCGGCGGTGTCTCTGGATCCTTGGATCGTTAGATTGCCTTAGTCAGGGGGCTGGGCGGCGCATTGGTAATACTCGCGCGCGCGCGTCGTCTTACCTAAGCATACAATGATGGTGAACGAAGTGGAAGCAATGAGTGGAAGCAAATCCAGGTGTGCGTGTGTCCATCTGTACACCGTAAAACCATCATCAAAGGCTTCCATGTGTTGGTAGTGTCGGCGAAGATAGAGTCCGTTCGCCGTATTTTCAGTCCCAAATGGCCCTGGCTTCGGTCCCGGTATGCGCGGCGCTCGGGACCGAGTGGGGCTCGCTAGGCTAGATGTGGTCACAGTGTGACCCTAAGCGCCGCACTGACAATTCGGTACTCTCATTCTCACTCTCACTCTCACTCTCTTCCTATTTACTCACTCGCTCTCACTCACTCACTTAACTTGACTCGCCCCTGGAGAACTCATCATTACATCTAGATTGCTTAACAATCACTTCGAAGATTTCTAAGGTCAAGGATGTACTCCAAACTCAGCATGCATTAAGGAAGAATGAAGCATGTCTTCCAGGAACCATGTTCGACCACCGTGTAAGTACATGCGGGCATCAACTCAATGTCACTCTCAAGCTCGGATGATCCCCTCATGGCGCCAGGAAGCTTTCGCTATTGGATGTTCTTAACAACGAGCTTCTCGCATTCAATTGCTCATCAAAGCTTGCCTAGGAGCTATGGCCCCATGACGCCTTCGGCGCAAACGCTGCAGTCTTCACACCACCTCCAGACGGATGCCCTTGCTTCCTTTCTTCGGCATTGCAACAGCAAGGTCATAATCATACTCTATATCGGCATCTGTCGTCTCGTACAATCTCAACTTCGGCAGGACGCGCAACGTCATGGCAGCAATGGCCACGTGAAGCTCGCAGTATGCCAGCCTTTTTCGGTCAGCTGTAAACTCAGAAAGTTTGAACCGAATAACAGATCATGGGGGAGCTACCGCAAAGAAATAGTGAGAAACTTACTGCATGCCCAAACACTGCCGGCTTCCTTTGGAGAATGTCAATAGGTACCGTTCCAAACCCCGCCTCCTCTGTCCGTCTTCATCAAGCCATCTCTCAGGGAGGAATCTATTAGAGTCGGGGAACACCCTCTCGTCGTGATGCATGATCCACGCCGACATACCACTCGCATAGCCTCGTGGAATGACGTGCGTCACCTCCACTGGTGATGAGGCACCTGGTGGTGTCCACGTGCCTTGGTAAATCAAGTCCTCGTCCGGTGCGATCCGTGGTAATCTCGACGGGGAACCATATCCCATACGCAATGCCTCCATGATGGAGGCACTGAAGTATGGTAGCCTCTCCAGAGTGGCCCAGGTCGGAATCTCCTTGGGGTTCATAGTAACGGAGAGAAGCTCGGCTCTTATCTTCTCAACGACGTCCGGGTTGCGGAGCAAGTGATAGGTGCAGACACTGAGGGCTGAAGCCGTCGTCTCAGTGCCAGCGGCGAGCATCACCGTTGCCTCGCCAGTGAGTCGTTTAATCGTCTTCTCTTCAGGCGGCAGGTCCGACTCTAGAAGAGAATGGATCACCGTCGTCCGGTCGCGCTTGATGCCGGCTTCGTATGCTGACTTGGTCTGCCTGACCATCTCCGGCATTTTTACCTGCCCTTGTCAGCTTGTCCACCTGCATTCTTCCATCGAAAGCTCTCACCTTGGACTGCTCAGCAAGCGCTCCCATGTTTGACGATAGCTTTCTGATAACGCCCCTGCTCGTCTTTAGCACCCACCAGGAGGCCATGCGAACACCAGTACTCACAATGGTATAGCCTCCATCAACCACGTCGTCGACGGGAAGTGCCTCATGATGTGGATCAACTGCAACATTGCATACACTGCCTCCTTGAAGTTGGGCTCCCAATCAGCTTGTTGAAGGAACCCGAAAGGCTGTCCGAAGCAGTAATCGCTGACAATGTCGGCTGTGAAGCAGCTGTACGCCGACGCGGCTTCGAATGGTCCACGACCCTGGTACCGAAGGAACTTGTCGCAAAGTCGTTGAGCATCTTGATGGATCACCCACTCCAGCTTGGCAATCTGCGCTCTTGAAAAGTACTTGCTGGCAGCCGCTCTGCGGAGGCGATGATGAGCGTGGTCAACTGTGCCGAATCCTCCCTGGTGACAAAAATTAGCTGACTGATGAGTGACTTCGGGACGTCTCAGAAAGGTCCCTCACATTATTCAAGCTACACGCCATCTGTTAGCAAACCTGACATGTGCGGAACGATGTATTGGATGGGGTGAACTCACTCTGCAGCAAACCCCTCGACAAACATTTTGGACTTATTACGCTTTTTACTTCCATTTGCGTAGATAATGTCCACAAACTCTGGATCATTACAGTGAACTTCATCTGGGTTGATCCGGACGATAGGACCTAAACGCATCACATGATATCAGCATCTATCAGTCTCAAAGACGCACATGTAGTTGGAAGTTTACGAACCGTAAATCTCATGAAGACGTTTGATCTCATGCGTGAACTTTCCCCAGCGTACCACATCGAACCATATCTCATACCAGTATGTCGTACCGGCGAACTTCGGGCCAGGAAATTTTGCTAACGGGTGGAGGGTGACTCTGTAGATTGCCAGGAAAGTTCCGTAGAGCAACCACGCCGCGAGCCCGATTCCAAGGATCTGAGTCCATCGGGATGTGGCCCAGAAAATCCCGGGAAAGAACAAAATATCCTTAGTAGACTCCATACTTCGTCTGTGAGGAAGACTAGACAGCTGATGTCTTTTTGCAGGGACACACTAATGAGGGGATATGGAATGATAAGGTTCTTAAAGGGCGGCCCGCGTTAGAAGGAAACATTCAGGGCTCGAATGTCTGAAAGAAATCCCCGCCGTTTGGTAAAAGGGGACCACGGATCGAGAGGAGGTGCAAGGCGTCTAGACATGTGCTTGGCTCGTGCTATCGAGAGCCACAAAGACACATATTGGCCGTTCCTGGCTATTAGGCTTTCGCCACACAAGCCTGGAGAGCCACAGCTTGAGCCTAGACCATAGCGATCTTCAAGACAAAAGACCTGGGGAGATTGCGACTCTATCCCACTGATAGGACCATCTTAAAGGAACCGATGCCGTAGCACAATAACATCAGAATCCCATCAGTGTGCTGTAAGTTCTAGAGCCATGAGGACTGCGGTTGGCAAATTCAATTCGATGAAACTTGAGTGTCTGAGGTGTGGGCAGAATGTCTGTCTCGAGTGCCGAGTAGCGCACCGGGTTATGGCCTCATGGATGATGTTGGTGGCTTTTTTGACTGGAATGAAGTGTAGGTACCAGGTATCAGGATGATGTCTCAAGCCACTTACACCTAAGAGCAGCTAATAGCGGGCTGAGCTCGCTAATCATCTTAGCTGCCAAAGCTGCTTCCAAAATACTGGCTAGACCTTCACAGGTTTCACCAATGGTGATCGATGGTTGGAATACGCGGGCGTCCATGGCGGATTTCAACTCCCACTGATAGGGTCTAGAAGTGGAAAGTTGTCTGAATGACAACGAATAATTCTTTAGTTTCTACCGTACGTACATGATAGCCCATGGCACTTTCCAAACACAGCATTTTCTGGAGTACCTAGTGATATGCATCGACTATTTCACACGTGAGAGCGAAGCTGCAGAGACAGCTGCGAAAATCTCATTCTCCGCTCCATCCTCCAAAGGCAACAAAGGTGACCTGACAGTCGCATGCTCCAAGATTCCCCTCGCAACCAACGCGTGCTTCAGCGCCACAGTGCCCTCCATATGCGATCCTCGATGGTACACTGCCTTGGTCACTGGCAACAGCTTGTCGTGGATCTCTCTCGCTCTGGGGTAATCCTTTGCCTTGCCCGCCTTGATCAACTCAATCAGAGCCTCGGGCGCAATATTGCCGTAGCCAACCAGAAAGCCATCGACATCAAAAGCGGTGTGCAAAAGATATTCGTCATGGCAGGTGAGAATCTGGAGATCCGGCCTCTCCTTTCTGATGACGGGGATCTCAGTGTCCCATCGTCTCATATTTCGGACGCCGTTCTTCATTGCGAAAACGCCAGGTTGCGCCGAAATATCGAGCAGAGTCTGCAAGTTGTACGTCGCCTTTGTTACGTCAGGATATTGGAACAGGATCAGCGGCAGCCCGCTGACCTCAAAGACGCGTTTGTACCGGTCCTGTGGGGCGCCGGGCTGATAGCCGAAGCGGAGCCAGCCGTGAGAAGGGTACAAAAGACCGGCCGAGGCGCCGGCTTCCCGGGCACGCTTGGCCTCTAGGGCCGCTACTTCGGTGCCTTCTCCCGTGATGCCGGCAATGATGGGGATGCGGTTGTCAACGGACTTGACAAAGGCTTTGATGACGGCAAGTTGTTCGTCTTGCGTCAGGAAGGTGCCCTCGCCGGCATGACCGAGAACGACGAGACCCTTGACGCCAGAGATGCTGCCAAGCCAGGAGCCGAGACGGTGAATGGCGTCGTAGTCTACGCTGCCGTCCTTGTTGAAGGGGGTGACGGGGGCAGGGGTGAGACCACGGAGGTCAAGGCCGACATTGGAACCCATGATTCGGTAAGGTTTGTGGGATTGGAAGTTTAAGGTGGTCTGAGAGCAGAGTTATGAGATTTTGATGTGTGTATTGAGTGTGGTAAAGGCAAGTCTAAAACTATCTCCTGCAATGAAGTCTTTTATAACCAGATCATGGCGAGCTTCACACACAACTTTTCTTAGGGGCTAGATGAGCTCGCGTTTGAGAACGTGCCGAAGTGGCGCCTACTTACTCGGATCCATGCACCCTTTCCCATGATTGAAGAAGAATGCCGAATGCTTACAGCGTATGCTTGGAGCTGACTACCAGCCCCGCTCATCCGAACCGGCGTGAGCTGGGCGACTTCTTTTCCGGTCAGAATCCGAGAACACAAGTCCGAGCAGGCTCGGAACCACGACTCATGTCCACTAAAAGAGGGGCCAGAACACACACATGACAACCAAGAGAACAGGTAAGGATGATGTGAGTGCCAGGATGGGACTTGACAAGTCCGGGCTCGTCCAATTGTCACCCCATCCACATGCCGCAAACGTGTCATAGGTGATGTGCTCCGAACTTTGGCATGGAGAATCGCGGAAAGGATACCGTAACTATCTCGCCATCTACGACAGCAATGCATTGCACATATCCTCCCCGCTCATGGCGTCACTAGAGAGACTGGGACGAAGTTGTTTGATAAAACAAGCAGTCTTCGTACATGCATTTCCGAAATCTTCTAATCCGGGCTGCTTATGGGCACTGGCGCTAAGCAGAAGTGGCTTGACGCTACTATCAAGACTGGAAAATATTTGTTTTCCGAGCCACTCGCTGCTTCGAGGACCCCGGCGCCAAGGGCAGTACCCCAGATTCCTGGGAAATTTCCCCCGCAACTCCAGACCTAGCTGTAGGTTTCACGCCGCTTCCCCAGGTTCCTTGGTAGTAACTGGATATTAAGGCCTCGTCTCCCGCCTTTCAACTATAAAGCCGAGTCGCGAAGACTTTCCAGCTTCAAGCAGCTGCCTAACGATCATTTCATTCTATGGAGAACTCTCTGACAAAGAGAAAGTGCCAACCAATCACATCCGCAACAAGAGAAATGGCTGTCACCAGGGTCTCTTCGGACCGCTCCGACATTGAACACGTCTCTCACGAAAAGGACTCTGTTACCCACCATGAGTATCAACGCAATAGCAACCTGAGCCCTGATGACGTTACATTCCTCGGCAACTTCCCAGAGGACAAGAAGAAAAAAGCAGTCCGCAAAGTCGACGTGCGTACACTTTAGTTGCAACTGCCCCCTATGATACGTCTTATTGGTGTTACAACATAATCTGACTTGCATCTTCAATAGTACCGACTTATGCCGATGCTGATTCTGCTCTACCTCATGGCGTATCTCGACAAGACCAATATTGGAAACGCCAAGATCGAAGGGTTGTTAGGTAGCCTCCACATGACGGGCGTCGAGTACAACATTGCAGTTTCTGTCTTCTTCATCCCATTCGTCCTAGCCGAAGTCCCGAGCAACATGATTCTACACATGTTCAAGAGACCTTCGCTCTACATTGGTGGCATTGTCACATGCTGGGGCATCATCATGACCTGCAACGGCGTGGTCCAAAGCTATGGTGGCCTGATAGCTGTTCGAATATTCCTTGGCTTTTTGAGTAAGCAATCACTCCTATCTGGTTGGAGAGACTACAGCAAAGATTAACTTAGGGACAGAGCAGGCTTCCTCCCCGGCGCTATTTTGATCATCTCCAAGTGGTACCTCCCAAACGAGACGCAGACCAGGATAGCTCTTCTCTATACGTCTGCCGCATCTGGTGGAGGCGTCTCTGGCCTTCTAGCATTTGCCATCGCAAAAATGGATGGTGTCGGAGGGTACGAAGGTTGGCGATGGGTGCGTCTGTAAGCCGTGAACCTTTCTTGCATATTTCTAACAACAACTTAGATATTCATCCTCGAAGGTTTGGCTACAGTGGTCATTGGCATCATGTGCTTCTTCTTCCTCATCGACTCTCCCGCTCTGTCCAAGTGGCTTGACTCCGACGAAAAGCGCTATCTCGAATTACGACAAGAAGCCCGCCGGGTTCATCGACCGAGCGAGTTCCGAGAGAAACACTTTGATAAGCAAGCTTTGATGTCTGTCTTGACAGACTGGAAGATTTATCTCTTGATCTTTGCGAACTGGTCGAATGCGGTCCCAAATTACGCCATGAAGTTCACGATGCCGCAGATTATCAAAAACATGGGCTATACCTCGGCTAACGCGCAGCTTTTGACGATGCCCCCCTATGCGGTGGGCGCTATCTCAGCCTACATATTTTCAGTATTTGCTGATAGGTATTCGTGGCGAATGCCCTTCATCATTGGCCCTCAGCTTTGCCTCGTGGTTGCATTTAGCATCTTGTTCGCAAAGAGCGCCGATATCAAAGACAACATTGCATTGTGTTATTTCGCCGTGTGCCTGGCCTGTTTCGGGTAAGTCTCTCTCATCTCAATACACCTGTCGGTCTCATATAGAAGATATTGGGGAACTAACCCAGGATCACCAGAATGTATCCAATCCTTCCAGGAGTCAATGCCTGGAACGTAGCAAATACGCCGAGCCCAGAGAAACGAGCAATCAGCATCGGCTTCTTGGTCTGTGTCGGAAATATTGGTGGCTTGATCGGCAGCTATATCTACCTCGATAAGGAAGCGCCGACATACCCTACTGGCTTTGGAACATCTTTTGGATTCGCATCGGCCGGTATCATTGCTGTTATTGCTCTCGAAATCCTTCTAAAGAGGCTCAATGAGAAGAAGGCGCTACAGACTGAAGACGAAGTGAGGGAGAGGTATACCGAAGAAGAGCTTGGCCGCATGGGGGAGAAGAGCCCTTTGTTCAAATATGCTCTCTGAAAGAAACTTCAGCTCTTCCGGATACTCTCATAAAGTACTTTTCTCAACACTGTAAAGTTTCCCGTACACGCGGCTTCAAATTGCCATATCCATGCATTTGTGTATCATCGTCGGACAAGAGACTCTCCTGTGTTCCTCAGAACCACTAGCCAAGCTGGGGTAGCGAACTACTGAAGAGCGCCTGATTTACCAAGTTTCTGTGTCCCATTTTCGATCATCTGACATGAACCACACCACACGAGACCGGAAGTCTCCAAATTCGGAGTCTACTCGTGAAGCCAACTCGTCACCCACCATGTCGCCCTCAACCTCGACTTCTCAAATTCCCTGAGACCGCAAGCCAGCAGCAATCCACCGTAGTGGATCAACTACTCGATTATCACGGCCGGTTGGCCCAATGGCAAGGCGTCTGACTACGATTTATCATGTTATCAGGAGATTCTGGGTTCGACCCCCAGGCTGGTCAATTGAGTATCCTTTTGCCATTCTTGAAGGGTTACCGAGCTTGCGGCAGGAAATTATTCTTTTTCGTCACATAATTCGATACTGCAAGTCATTTCCTCTCGATGATGAGTTTCATTGAGTTATATCGCCTTGTCATATTGATCGTTCATGAATCGTGAGTAGAGTATCTGTCGAAGGCGGCTTGAATTTTCTAGTATCCCAAGGACTCGTAGATGGCACCGAATCCCTTGAATTGCTTGAAAGCCTTAACCTTGGGCCCGTTCATAGGTTCCATGCCCTTGTCGCCCTTCTCCAGCGCCTTGCGATACGCGGGGCGCTCGGCAACATCCTTCAAATACCGCAAAATGTTCTTATGCTCTGACAAGTCCAGGAGAGGATAGAAACCACGCATGGTGGTCAGAGTGAAGACCGTCATGATATCCGCAGCGCTCAGGTTCTCACCGGCAAGCCACTTGTTGTTGGCCAAGCGCTTGTCAATCAGCTTGAGGGCCTGGTGGGACTTTTCTTCCATCCGCTTGCCAAAGTCACTTTGCGAAGCGCCGGCAAACAACAGGGTCATAGCGCGGCCGAGAGTGGGCTGAAGAGTACCGTTGGCGAAGTGAAACCATTCGAGGTAGGCGGCGTAATCGGCGTCATCGGGGGTACGAAGAAGTCTCGGGGCTCCGGAGCCAGCCTTGCTACCGTGGACGTTGAGAATGTACTCTACAGTTGCGCCTGACTCTCCAAGCTCGATTGGCGGTGAAACAGTGCTGTCGCGGAAATACGGTGCGGTTCCGGCGGGGTTCTGACTCGTTCAGCTGTCTATCCACTATTCACAAAATATGCTGAAAAAGACTCACGATCTCCTTGATTTCTTTGGGCGCGAGTCCTGTGATGGGATCTCTCTGGAAGACATGCAAATCGTATGGTACTTGGAGTTCCTAGTAGAGTCTCAGTAATTACAGACCTAGATGATTGTTTGCGAGTTACCAACCTCCAAAAGCCACACAATTCTCTCTGATTGAGAAAGCCCAAGATGGTAAACTTCGATAGACATGTTGATTGCTTGTTTCGATACGACTCAGATAGAGATAGATAGATGCTTGAGATCGTCGATTCTGTCTGCCCCGAGGCAATACAATTGAGGGGTTGGCCCGCATCATATAAAGTAACACGTCCGCTAGGGGATCGGCTAGTCTAGAGTCTCGAGTGCCACCATGTTGACGTCAGGGGTCCAGGAGCAGAGTTCACGAGTGCAGCAAGCTGCGACGAAACGAACGGTGCCGCGGTCGGTGGGTCGAAGTTCTGGAGAGCCGGTGCAACTCTGGAAGCCGCCGTCCGCCTCATAGGAGCAGCGGACAGGGACCGACTCGGGTTGTCCGGAGTAGAGCGGGGGATGGCGGGGCAGACGACCGGATTTAGGGAGGATTCTGGTGGGGGTGGATGGACTGACCGTCCGATCGTCCGATAGACAGTCTCCTAGATCTCATCCACATCGGTGCCGAGCTACCTCGAAGAGATGATAGTGGGAGGCCATGGGCTGCAGGCTGCTGTCTACTCGGATGATGGTTGCTCCAGTGCTTGACTTATCCCCGCGCCATGGTTTCTGAAGATTTCAGCTGCATCGTTTCTGCAGCGCTGGAGTCAATGATGATTTGCAGCAGGGATCAAAGCTCGGGAGTTGGCATACTGCGAATTTGTCATTCCATTGGGAGGGGTCACTAAGGCCAATTTGGGCCACAAATCCGACTCTTTGTGCAACTACTGTTGTATTTAGCTCATAAATGATATCATTGCATAATTATTTATCCATACGTCTCTTGCGAGTTTCCTGTGGGCAGAGGAAGAACCCAGGCTGTACTATCTGCCGGCTCGTCATAAGCAGTTTGATTCGTAGGCCAGATCGAGTATACTGGACGAAGTTACAAACTTACACAATCTGATTGTAAGCACAGCAACACGTGGCCAACACATGTAGTGATTGCTCGGCAACAATCCCCATTGGACAAGCGCCTTGTCGAGAGATATTATGCTTTATCAACAGCATGTGAAGCGAGGGGGCATCTTGGAAACAGACTCTGGGAACAGTGAGCCCGGACTTGTGGAGGGTAAGAAGGTTTCGATCCAACCGATTTGCTCATCCTTGCCCCGCATTTCAGCCGAGCTTTGAGCGCCGGCAAGGGGGCCGTTTGTTTGCTGTGCGTTGTGGCCGGTTTGCTTGCTCCCCTTAATAATCAGCTGGCCCCTGACTTTCGCTTTTCCGGACTGCTATCTGTGCACAAACTCCCAGCCAGATCTGCGTGCCACACCACGCGAGAGGCGTCAGGTATCTTTTTCGATTTGTTCCGGTACGAGATATCCTCCGTTATGATCCACCTACGGATTCGTCATATGCCGTAGTAAGACGAAGCGCACACACTCGGAGCGCTGAACCCGGTGTAGGAGCCGTTGTGGGTGCTGGAACCGACGTGGTAGTCCGGAGAATCGGACTTGAGTCAGTGGAGACCATCAGCAAACGCATCGGAGGGTCGGATATTCATGGATGGTGGTAGGATGGCCGACACACCAGCGGAAACAACGGCGAGCACCGACACTGGTATCCGCGATGATGCCCCTCTAACAACATCCGCCCCGACACCTTCGTCAAATATATCACAGCCGTCCCCGTCAACTCTGCCGCCGACTATTACCGATCGGAGGAAACGCAGCTTGCCCGAGGGTTCGCCCGAGGGCCCCGAAGAGGGCCGTTCGTCATCGGCTGCTGCTGCCGCCGCCGCCACTGCCGCCGCTAATCGGCGAAGAAGTCACAAAGTCAGTCGCGCATGCGACTTTTGCAAATCCAAGAAGCTGAAATGCTCCGGAACGATCCCATGCGACGTCTGCACCCGGAAACGTCTCTCCTGCATCTACGACGCTACTTACCGCCGAGGTAGACCGCCGACACCTCCGCCAGCATCCAGTTCTGCCCCCGGGTTATTTGAATCCCGACTGGTCCCCTCAACTTCCCTAGAGGTGCACAGGTATGTCTTTGTGAGAACAAGTAGTGTTCGATGATGGTTAAAGTGGTAGTTAACCATTCACAGAAGACCGCTTCCCTCGGCGGCGCCTCTCCCATCCCTAGCACCGCGTGAACCACGTCTTCCCCGCCAGAGTGCGGCTCGGTCGAGAAGCCGTGATCATGTAGCCGACGAGGCGGAGGCTGCAGAGCGCAGCCGGCGCAGCGCTCTGCCAGGCTCACGCGCCTCGCCAGAAGTCGAGATTGCCGAGATCGAAGGGCAGTATGTTGACACCACTTCGAGTCTAACATTCCTGCACCGAGCATGGAAGCGCCTTTCGTCGCAGAGATCTAATACTACTGACGTTCCTGGAAACGCACCGAGCGGCGCCGAACAGCATCAGAGGCTGACGAGGGCAGGAGACAAGCCTTTCGATTCGCAGCCGTTGGACGTATCGACTCTTCCTGACCGGTTGGCCGGCTTGGACATGCTGGATTTCTACTTTGATGTTTGCGTAGTAACCTATCGATGCCTTCATCAAGGTTACGTCGCCCAGTGGTTCGAGATTCTGCTCGCAAATGCGAAAGACAGCCGTCCGCTGCACCACGAAATTGGCCACGCCAAAGCCTCTATCGTTTTGACCATTCTCGCTATCGTCACCCTCCGACAAAGCAAGGTCCGAAATGTCGACGAAGAAAGGTTTTCTCACCTTCTGCGCAGCGACGCTCTCTTTTCTCAGGCTTTGAGTTTAACGGATGCGGAGATCGGGTTGCCGAAGCTAGAGTCCTCGCAGGCACGCCTCTTGCAGGTGTTGTATCTCCTCCAAACATCTCGCATGAATCAAGCATGGTATGTCTTTGGGAGCATTCTCCCCATCATCTCGGCTTTGGGTCTACATCGGAAGTCCGGACGCAACAGGGCCAGCAGCGACAAGGACTACATACTGTCGCAGTGCCGGAAGAGGACTTTCTGGGTGGCATACACCATCGACAAGTATCTCTCTGTTGTATTTGGTCGGCCGAGGATGTACCGCGACGACGATATCGATCAGGACTTCCCTGACTGCGTCAACGATGAGGACATGACACCCCAAGGAAGATCAAGTGACGAGCCAGAGATGGATTGCCATGTTGAGAGTCTCATCTTCCACGCCAAACTCGCTCAAATCATTGACGGTATCTCTCGCGAGGTGTACTCGATTAAACCCGTTCATAAAGATGACCGTCTCATGATTGCACATCGATACGGCAAGGCTCTACACCGGTGGCGCGAGTCCTTGCCACACCATTTGGGTACCGTTCGACCCATGTCCTTAATTCCGTCATTCAGAAGACAGAACACAGCCCTCAAGCTAGCATATTGCCACGCCATTATGCACGCCAACCGACCTTTTCTTCTTGGAACGGGTGGCTCGAGAGGTGGTCAGCAATCGCCTCTAGAAGATAGTATTGATGAATGCATCACTGCAGCCAAGGCCGCACTTGAGACGGTCGACGGCATGGCTAGTGACGGGAAATTATTCCACGCTTTCTGGTGGACGCCGTACGTCACCTTTTGTGCACTCGCGGTGGTGTACGTCTATGAAATTCAAAGAGGGAGACAGGACCCGGAAAGGGGCCTCTTCGAGCTGGCAGATCGCTGCCAGAATCACCTGGCGAAAGCAACGACTGCCGAGAGCCCAAGCCGCAGATACTCTGTCATTCTCGAAGAGCTTCGGCAAGAGGCTAGTTCTCATTCCGAAGGCCCTTCAGGCCGTGAGAGGAAGCCGACCATTGAGCGTGCTGAGCATGGAGGTGCGGAGCCGATGCAATTGGAAGAGGTTTCGGGCGCTCCAGCACCGCCGGCCGATATGGGTGAAGTGTTCCAGCAGCATGGGTTCGAAGGGATGACGAACCTCCTCAGTGGTTGGGAGACAACGGATTGGCTGGACTTAGACTCTTCGGTACACGATTTCCTCCAGAGCTTTCAACTAGGATGTTGAGCTGATTGTCTTCAGGCCTTTGCTACATTTCCCAACTTCGAAGGATCGCCAGCTTACTGGATGCCGGATGTTCAGTGATCGCGCATGGAATGAGAGGATCGTGTCGGCTGACGAGGTTATAGCGACGGTGTACTATGATGAAGATACCAGGTAACAAAAGCTATTCGCTGTACAAAATAGTTTCTAGAAAGAAAAGTAGTCGGGTGCGAGTTGTCGGAAGAAAGGGAAGCAACCAAAGCCTCGATCGGCAACGCGGCAACCCTGATTGTCCGAACCAACCATTCGCCGGAATTAACGGGATAATAATACTGCTTCTTCACCCAGATTGCGGTGAGGTTATCTTGCGCTGTGGGGATGAAGCGGCCTGTCAAGCCGAGCCCCTTCTTTCAAGCTTCGTCCAGACTCCACCAACACTCTTCATCGCCAACTGCTTCGACGTGGGATCCTAGCTTGTTCGGCAACCGAATAGGAACCTGCAGATGCTAAGTCGCGGGAGCATCACCCGTGCCCGGCATAACCGGTAGAAACACCCTGTCGAATTACCCGCACAGATCAGCAATGCGGCATGACACCTCCTCCAAAGGCTCATCAGCCTCCGCGCTGCAAGGCACCCCCTTCGGGAAGGCCAATGCAAGAGCCACTTTGGACAACGGATACCGGCACCCATACTTTTCCAAAAGAGCCGGGTTTCCCTTTCGGAAGCCATGGCAAGTGCCGAATAAAAGCTTTTTAGACAACTCCAGATGAACCAGTTTCCTTTCGCTTTCGGATGAGACATGGATCTAGCACGGCCCCCAGCCAACCGGCTAAATTGACGATGATGGCCCCCTTTTCAACACTACCCTACGTGTGGGGTAACGAGATCACCGGGTTTTACACATAGTGCATGCGGCCCCTATGGTTCTATGCACGAGCGGCTGAAGGGAAGTCTACAAAAGTTGCCAGATGCGTCACAGGGAGCTCTGTCAACAGCTTCGTTCGTTCGACTCCGTTACCTAGGACTATAAGTAGTTGCTCAAGAACGAGCCCAAGATCGTCCTCGAGACACTGAATCAGCATCGCACTTGGTTGTAGCAACTCCATCGCAGCTATGAAGTTCAGCACAATTCTCTCCGCCCTTGGGCTGGTCGCCTCTGCCAGCGCCGCTTCGCTGCAGCAGGTCACGAACTTTGGCTCAAATCCCAGCGGCGTCAAGATGTACATCTATGTTCCCGACAAGCTGGCGGCGAACCCTCCCGTGGTTGTGGCCATCCACTACTGCACAGGTACCGCTCAAGCCTACTACAACAACAGCCCCTACAAGACACTCGCAGATCAGAAGGGCTTCATCGTCATTTACCCCGAGTCACCATACTCGGGAACCTGCTGGGATGTCTCCTCAAAGGCAACTCTCACCCACAACGGAGGAGCTAACAGCAACTCCATCGCCAACATGGTCTCATACACTCTCAGCAAGTACAACGGCAACAAGTCGAAGGTCTTTGTCACCGGCTCTTCATCCGGCGCCATGATGACTGTAAGTCAACGTCCATAACTCAACAAGACAATGCTCGAGTGACTGATCGCGCAACAGAACGTCCTGGCCGCGACGTACCCCGACGTCTTCGCCGCCGGCATCGTCTACAACGGCGTCCCAGCCGGTTGCTTTTACACCGGTACGGTCAACGGCTGGAATAGCACCTGCTCTTCGGGCCAATCGATTGCCACGCCGGCACGCTGGGCCCAATGGGTCTACGACGCCTACCCCGGCTACACGGGGTCCCGCCCCCGCATGCAGATCTACCACGGCAGCACCGACACCACGCTCAACTACGCCAACTACCAGGAGACCATCAAGCAATGGTCTGGCGTCTTTGGATACAACCCGGACAAGCCTGTCACTTCCTCTCAGAACACCCCTATTGCCAACTATCGCACTGATGTGTTTGGTGATCACCTGACGGGTGTTTGGGCTGTTGGCGTTGGACACACTGTGCCCATCCGGGGTGACGATGACATGAAGTTTTTCGGCCTGTAGCCGTTCTCAACACGTACAATAATTCTTGGATATAGTTTGAAGGAAGCTTCAGCCGCCGCTCTGGCAGTAAATAACTAGTGCGTATTGTTATGATACTTATTCGGTCTTAACATACATTGTCTCCGATGTGTGAACTTTGGGAGCTCTCTTATAAAGTTTCCCGCGGAGAAACGTAGTCCGCGGGGACAATCTATCCCCCGTTGACGGACCGGAAGCATGATTCAGAACCGGGCCGGTATTGATAAAGGATCTCAGACCCGCCGGCTACGAGGCCGGCTCTCTGGAGGAACCGGAGGTTATGACTTCTTGACGCAGCGCTGCGGAAAAGCCAACACGGGTATTGCAATCTACTCGCAGATACCCAAGTTGCATATCCGCTGATTTCCCATCCACGAAGTTGACAGTGTCCAGCTTCACGCATTATGCATTACCTTAGTCCGGACCGAAGAGCTGCAGGAGAAACTTACTGAAGGGTCCGACGTAGAGGCCCTTCTCGTGCCTCCAAGACCTCTTTCAACTTCTCCGCAAACCGCGACACGTTGACCTCGTCCGACATAGAATAGTGTTCACCCGGAACATCATAACACTGCACATCGCTCACAAACTCCCGCCACCGGCTGAGCTTATTCAGAACCCAATCCTTGCGGTCAATAGCTACCTCCTTGAGAGGATCTGCGACAAATACATCCATGCTGCGTATCGTTCCCCGTGGCTCGTAGTCTCAAGCCAGATGCTGGACCGAAGATGCAAAATCTGCCCACTTGACAAACTCCTCTTCGCCGAGGCCTAACCCTATCCGAGTCGCTGGGGGCTCGGAGGTGGGCAACTGCTTCTTGCTTTGAGAATGTGCGCAACATTGGTATCTGCTGTAAAGCCTGATCCTGTTCGATGAGCTTCGTGAAGTGAAACGAGTTGGCGAGACACTCTACCCAGCCGAACTGTCTGATGCGGTGCTTAATATGCGGCGGAAGGTTCCAGCAACCGCAGTAAAGAACCTCATCACCTGCTGTCTCGAGTCTCTTACATAATTCGAAGGCAATCATTGAGCCGAACGGATAGCCTGCGATAGCATACGGCCCCTTTGCTTGGACGGCTTCGAAGTGCTGAAAATAGTAATCCAACAACATATCCAAGGAGGCAAAAGGCCAAACACCGCTATCGAGACCCCCTGCACGGAAGGCATAGACTGGCCGGTCGTCGATGAGCCTATGAGGTTCATGAAGACCAGGATTTCTCCGACACCGGGATGTACGAGCCACAGCGGCGTCTTTTTGCCCTTTGACCGGAGGGTAAGGACCGGGCTGCCGACTTCATCTTTCCTCTCAGATCCCTCATTTATCATAGCTAGCCGCCGAGGCGTCGGACTTTTCAGGACTTGGCTGGGCGTGAGTCCTTCTAATAATTGAAGCCAGTCCGAGATTAGACGCGCTATCTTGATGAGGTCCATTGACGTAGCGCCGAGCCAGAATATCGATCTTTTGATGCTGTGATGTGGCCCCCTTGACTTGGAAATACTCCTGTATTTCGTAGCAAATGAGTGCCTCAAGAGAAGAAACTATCTTCTCTGCTACGTCATGTTCTACTCTGTCGGCTTCGCTCGCTTTGTGGAGATGCTGGGCGTACGTGCCCTTCCCGAAAGCTGACCTGATCGCACCTCTTGGGCAGCTTTCCTCGTGCCGATGGCTTGAGATCAGCGGCTGTTAGGGGTAGAACGATGGCAGATGAAGCCGTATGTAAGCCGATAATATCGACTATCCTATTGCGAGTCTTGGTCCGGGCTCGGGTATCAATGTCCTCAACCGATGGTAAGTAAGCAACGACAATTCGTTCTGTGTCAGATGACTGTGACAAAGTTGAGAAGCAACAAAAAGAGCCCGGAACTGCCCCTTGTATCAACTCTTTCTCGAGATGGTGTTCCAGCTCGTCTGGGGCGTACTTCACCCCGTTGATGATAATCGTATCTTTGGAGCGTCCTTGGAGGATTAGTTGACCGTTGTGGTTGACACAAGCAACATTGCCAGAAATAAATCAGCCATCACTTGTGAAGGCGGCCGCATTAGAGTCGCGATCGTTGAAGTAGCCGTCAAATACTACGTCGCCGGAGAGTTCCAGAAGCCCAACCTGGCCGGCGTTTGCGAATGCAGATGGAGAATTGCCATCTAAGAGTCTCACTCGCAGCTGTAGCCCAGGGACGCCTTTGCCAACGTCAACATGTTGGTGATTTTGTCCTCGATCATACGTCGGGCAATTTGCGTTATTTACACACCCAGCGCAAGTTTCTATAATTCCAAAACCCGGGATGATGATGTCTTTGCGAGCACCGTAGTCCTCGAGTTGTGTCTGGAGTGCCTCGCAGAAACCCACTGTATTTGCTTCCCCACTCGAGCCAAGCCATTGCAAACATCCAAGATCGAGACCTCCATCCGACGACGATGTTTGTTTCAACATGAGCTCCCTGGATAACTTCGCCAAGAAAGAATGAGGGGCAAAGGTTCGCGAAACCCGGTGGCGGCTGACCATATTCAGTAGCTGCACAGGGTTGGACAGCACCTCGTCCGCGGAGAGATGCACTTGGGAGAAACCCATGTACATCGCGAGGAGATGTATCTCGGTCAGGCACGCTACGTGGTCCATGACGATCCAGTTGAGGTAGGGACCGCCGCTGTGTGGTCCTGCAGACTTGGCTTTGCCTTCTAGCGAAGCCAGTATTTGATCATGGCTGAGTTGTACCGCCTTGGCTCTCCCAGTCGTACCTGATGTCAGCATCAGAACCGCCGGGTCGGAAGCAGAAGAACTGTCAGATAAAGGTAGCAGCGGCATCGATTGACTCATCCTGGCAAGACTTTGAGAAGTTGTCTTGGCAACCGGTAACTTCTTGGCAAAGTCTTGCAAACAGTATGAGCCTGAAAGCGACTGAGGTACTATGCAGAGCGGATCCTTCAACAAGATGGGGAGATATGAGAGGTACTCTGATCGACCAGGCTCAAGAATCGAAGTGGTTGAAATTGCTGGCAATAGCCCTGCGATTGCAGTCGACCAAAACCAGATGATGGTGTCCAGGATGTTGTCGAGGCACAGCAAATCAACATGGTGTTCTCCGCCGATGCCAACGGATGGTGGGCACAGCCGAAGGAGAACCTGAGCATTTGTACGAGCCAGACAGAGCAAGTCTGAATATGACACGACTGTCGGCACGAGATCTCCAACTGTCTCTTCTGCTCCATAGGCTATGATTGATTGAGATGTAGACTCAGCGGCATTCCGAATGAGGTCGATGAGGGTTGGTCCTTGTCCAGCCCTTTCGGCCGGGTTCAGGGGCATCATTGCTTCGAGAAAT
The DNA here is from genome assembly GCF_030869305.1 of Colletotrichum tamarilloi. Taxonomy (NCBI): domain Eukaryota; kingdom Fungi; phylum Ascomycota; class Sordariomycetes; order Glomerellales; family Glomerellaceae; genus Colletotrichum; species Colletotrichum tamarilloi. The sequence goes on along the minus strand of NW_026849474.1, from coordinate 84,845 downwards.
ATGGTAAGGAATTCATGAGTAGAGGCTCAGATAGGAAACAATGTTGTGGAGCAAATGCCTATCACTCTCAACTTACACCGTCACGTAACGATTCTGTGTGCGATGTTCCAGTCGTCAGCATTCGAAGGCATCACGGCCAGATTAAAGGGGGAGAGACCTGAACAAGAATAGGCGCAAAGACACTGTGGATGCTCCCGGGATCGTTTACCCGAGCCCATCTATTATCGATAAATCTCAAAGGATTTGTTTGGCAATTCTGTGTGGGTGACTACCTGTGAATACCCAGCAAATTGCGCGGGGTGGGTGCAATATTAAACCACCATGCATTCAGCGCAAACAATCTCAAGGTTAATCACGTTGATAGAGTCTTGATTGGATGGCCTGGCTAACCAACGTTCCTCGCCAAGCTGACCTGCTGCAACACAGCCGGATGACTAGTTACTTCCTAAGCAAAAATTGAATTTGTTCATAACAGAGTCCTATATACGGCACAGCTGCCAAAAGTTCCAATTTGTACATGAAGACAGAAACCGTACAGGTTACCGAGAAGCACCCGAGCCCCACTTCACATCGAGAAAGAAGACCTACTGCAAAGCAGTAACGACCGCGTTATAAGCTGCCTTGGGGTTAAAGTTGGCATCAAACAAGAGCGGGTTATTCTGCGCCCTCCAGCTGTCCGGGTCACGCACTCCCCAGACCGTGATACCAACGCACTGCGGAACCTGCAGACAGGCCTTTGTCACAGCCGTGTAGTCAGCCGCGCTGGCGCCGACAATGTCCAGCTCCGTGATGGCAACCTCCTTGACGCCACTGCCGGCGAGGGTCTGCAGCGCGCCAAGAGCGTTGCCGCCTTGGTTAGCTTGGAGATGGGCTTGGGAGCCTGGCGCGTAATCCGTTAGTATTCGTGCATGGCGACCAAGGAAGAGTGTGTTGGACTGGCTTCACACGTACCGATACCGTCAATGGGGATGCCCTTGCCGATCCACTCCTTGACCTTGCGAGCCATGGCCTGCGTCTTGGCGTAGCTGGCCTGGTCGAGGTTGTAGTCGTTGATGTACAGCTTGGCATTGGGGTCCGCCGCCCTGGCGGCGCGGAAAGCGATGCCGACAAAGTCCTCGCCGAGGACCTGCGAGAAGACGGAGGAACGGAGGGAGCCGTCCTCGTTGAAGATCTCATTGACAACGTCCTGACCATACAAGTTTCAGTAACATTGGTTTCCTAGAGAACAAGAAGAAGAAGAAGAAGCAGGTGGACATAGACTCACCCAGTGGTAAATCTTGCCCTTGTACCGGCCAACAACAGCCTTGATATGGTCCTCAATGACAGTCGTCAAACCAGCCTTATCACGGACGTTATTCACCCAGCCCGCAAGCTGAGAGTGCCACACAAGCGTATGCCCGCGGACAAGCTTGCCGTTCTGCTGCGCAAAGTTGACGAGGTAGTCGGGCGTGGCCCAGTTGAACTGGCCGCGGTTGGGCTCGATCTGGTCCCACTTCATCGAGTTCTCCGGCGTGACCTGACCAAAGTTGGCCTTGATGATGTCGGCGTTCTTGCCGGCAGTCAGGCGGTTCTGGTCGGTGCAGGTGCCAAAGTATTGCTTGCCTTTGGCCTTGATCAGCTTGTCGATGGACTGCGAGGCCTGCCTCTCCTCGAGGGGAGCGGCGAGAACGGTGATGGGTGCCAGGAGGCAGACGAGGCTTGAAGAGAACTTCATTGTGAGTGATGAGGTGAAAAAGAGTGGACCGTGGTGCTGTGAATGGTGTATTCCATTGTCTTAGCTAGCCGCCTTTATAGAGTTGGAAGTCGTGCTTCGGGTAGATGGAGGCTCTCAAGCCAACACATTTGGCTTAACCTTAGATGAAGGACCGCCCATTTGCTTAAACTACCACTATACAATAACCATAACTCGATTTACTTATCTGGGCACGAATCAAGGCCAAATGAGGGACTCGGAAATGCAAAGTCCAGGATCTCGGCCCGTTCTGGAAAGCCAAGCTCGGTGGTAACAAGCCGTAATGGCACCGCAGGTATTATTCATCGTGTAAGAAGCGGACACCAGCCGTCCTGGAAAAAAGGCACTCCCCCTGGTAATGCGGGGAATAAGCATGGGTGATATCGGCTGAATGTGTTAGTTCCTTGCGGGCATTCGACAGTGACATTACCCAAGGGAACTAGTCATGGCTTGAACATCGCAAGACGCACTTAGCGGCAGCGAGCTGGTCATGCAGTGGCCTCGTGCTTTTCAGATAGATTGCTAGCTATTGCTAAGGGCGGCTGAAATGAGGCGCCTAGGTAACATCCGAACTTTGCGAGATCCGAGTTTGGCGAGCCTTGGTAGCTGCAAGAGGCCACCCTTGTCCGATGCGTACCGAGTGAAACCTCAGGGTCTTGGCCACCACTGCTGCCGCTTATGAGAGGCCTTCCACCATTCCTCCGGGCTACTTGATGTATCATGTAGCTTTTCGGATGACCGGTATACGCCATAGAGCCGGGGAATTATTCTAGATTGATGTAGATTGTTCTTATTTCCCAGAAGGGGCACGTAATTCCCCGTCCTGATGATCCCACCCCTGGAGGGTCGAAGGGTGTAAAGAGTATTTTACATCCGCTCTCACAGAGTGGAAGTCATAGTCGTGGCTCTGAATCAAAGTCCTGAGTCGAAGTTCCGTCCGTCTGCTGCTCTCAAGTATGTGGGAGGGGAACTGATGCAGCAACAAGATTGTCTGCCCTGTTCATAGTTGTACCGAATTTGACGAGGCCTCGATGGATCAGGAGTTGGCGCTGGCAATGAGATCGCTGATCAAATTTTTGACCGGTTCAAAAACCTCTTCATCATCGCCAGGTGGTACAAACACCTTGACGCGCCCCTCTGAGAGCACGAACCCGCCACAAGCAATCTTGGTGACTCTCACGCCAGGATGGAAGAGATTCAGGGCGAGATGCTTTTCTAAGTAGGCACCCAAAGTATGCAAGAACGCTTCGTCATGCTCCCCTTGGCGGTCAACCCATCCCCATCCTTCGTCCGCCTTGCCGCCCGTGAGCTTTTTTCTCTTTCTAGGATCCTCTTGGTAGCCTTGAGTGAGCCCTGCCCTGTTGATAATCGTCGGGTTCGTGAGCGTCATCCCTTCCTTTGTAAACCGCTTGAGCTCCTCAGCCGGTATGATGATGTCGATTGACTTGATTCCGAGCCCGTCTGGGGGTTGTTCGTCAGTACCATCTGAGGTCACTGCGGGTGGTATGTAGAATCCCAGGGTCAAGACCATGTCTTTTGCCAGAGGGCCCTGTGAGGGGAGACCGGCATCTTCGATCCACCGTTCCCATGCGGTAGTCAGGCCTTTCGTACCCATGCGTAACGAACTAATCCGGCAGTCGAATGTGCTTGACAGAAAGTCAACGATAACTGATTTCAAAGGTGCAGGCATGCGAAGGAGAAGCAGAGGTAGATGCAAAAAGTGCCTGTCATCTTTTGTGCCGCTGCTGGTAAGCAACCCAGGCACACCGAGGCTATTGGCCGATTGCAGTTCGGCAGTAGGCTCTTCCGTGATCTTTTCAGAAAGTGATGGTAGCAGCACAGCTGTGCACAGCGCGTTCTCGTATCTCATCTCGAATGCAAGGCATCTCTTCTTGCGGACGGTTTCTTCGGTCTCGACACCATCGCTGCTAAGATCCCTGCTCAAATCGGGGTCCGTATCGTCCGCGCCGCCTAGTAGAGCTTCAACGCCAACCCATCGTATTCCAACTTTTTCCAGCGGGCCGGCGCGTCCTAGAGAGCTGTCGCTGCCTTCCAGCCCAACCTGTACACCTCTGACGACATCTCCCACGAGCGTGTCGCGTAAGCGCTGCGACAGTGCCTGTAATCGAGGAAAGCTCAGGGTATTGGCGCCGACGTACAGCGGCGATGCGCGATGGGTGGAAAAGGTGGTGTTGAAGAAGGGCGGAGGTGGTTCGCGCTCCTCGAGGGACGATGGAGATGGTCTTTCGGGAAGTACTTCGGAATCGAATTCGGCCGCGGCCGCACGAGGGCGACCACGAGGAGGCATTGCGGTGAGCCGGCGAGGGTGCTGGCGACTCGGGGAATGAGTGCGGAAACGGTGATGTCTGAAATTGGTACTTGGTGCAATGATGACGCGTTGGTGCTGGCTGAGTCTGCGACTTTCTCGATTGATAGCAGGTTCGTAGGAATTGTCTAAGTAGAATGCGCGTCGGTCTACGATTTCTCTTGGTGTTGTTGATCGTGGGTTTCGCCAAAGCACGCGGATGCTGTGTGCGAAGTAGCTGTGATGCGTAGAAAGTAAGGAAGATGGCCTGCTAAAGCTAACGTGCAATTGGCGATGGGCACTAGGGGATGGGCAGACAAGATATTGATGCCTACAATGATGATACAGATAAATGTGTGCAGCGAGATGGTCCGAGGTAGAATGAATACACTGTGTATTATAATAGAGGAACTTCGTCCAAGGTTATGATGGAATGGTGTGAGAGGTAGAATTGAATTGCAGACTTCCCGGGCAAGAGGCGCAGCGGCGAAAGGTACCCGGAGGCAGGTACCTTCATAGAGCACCTGCACGCCGTGCCGATTTTGTGGATCCATCGGCGCCAGCTCCGGAACCTGCGTCCGGAACGGGTTTGGAATGGAAACACCCGGGATGGTCAAATCGATATCACTTCTCATAGAGTCTCATAATTACGGAATGGGGGATTGTGTTCAAAATGATTTCAAGGCTATTCGTTAAGCTGGACATCAACGCGCCTGCTAATGTTCTAGAGTGAGTGGAGACTACCCAAAACCACCAATCTAGCTGCTTCCACAGTTGAACGTCTTCATAACAAATTCCAGCATAATGATTAGGAGAAAATATCGCATGAGCCTTGAGATGAAAATCGCACACTACATTTCGAATCCAAGCCCAGCCAATCCATGCTAGACCACATTCGCCAAGTACAACATATCTCCCTGAGCTCTTATCTCAGTCGAAAGGTATGAAGTCAAGATGCAGGCTCGATAAGGCGCCTTCTAGTCTTCTTTTTCGCATAGTAGTACACTTCTCCAAGCCAAAGATTCTATGCCAGTCATGCCATATTGCGCCTGGCCCTTTTTAGTTCCGAAACCCTTTTCATGTCGTGAGATGTCGCCAATGAAGCACTCTAGATAACTCCAATGAAAAGACGCCCAATATCGCTCAAACACCCATATCCAGTATGTACGTACACAAGATATGTACATGTCTTTGGTATGTATCATGCGCCTACGGAAAAACCAAAGGACCCGTCAAACACGTCCATCTTGTTGAAGCCAGGGTTTTCCCTCATGGCTAAGAGGTCGTCGATTGTAGGCACCTCGTTTGTCGCATAGAATCTGAGAAGGTTCTCCATGTCCTCGTCGGTGAGATCGCAGATTTCTTCCCAGTCGAACTTGTTGCTGACTTTGATCATCCTGTTGCTCAATTGTAAGCATCTCTTACAGTAACAGTAAAGTAGAACTTCCCAGACAAGGGTTCAGACGTACCAGCCCATGCGCTTAGGGCTTTCCTCCGAGTTCGGAGCCATTTTGCGCAGTTTCGCTCTGAGTGTACCAATGGCCTCGATGGCGTTGCCGGCGTTCTTGGGAAGTGACTTTGCGATATGCCGCCGGATGATGGCAGCCAGTCTGGGGCCCTTGCCATTGGTGCTAACCATAATCTGAAGGGGGCCGTCACGGTGGACACTGCCAAAGTAAAAATCGCATTCTGGGGGTACGTCGGCGATGTTGGCGGGCACTTTGCGCTCCTTGCACAACTTCCAGATTACAGTAGAGGCGGCCGGGTCGTCAATGGCAACAAGAACCATGGCTGCGCCATCTAGGTCAGAGGGTTCGAAGAGACGATCGACGTGGGTAACTTGGGCTTGTTCAACACGGTGGGCAACTTCGGGGTTGAGGCCAGAGGCGGGGCAGACAACGGTGACATTGGCATCGGCATCGAGGCAGTTGAGGATCCGACCGGCGGCAACCTGTTCCAGACAGACAATTAGCATTCAACAATATGATACGAAGGCAATAGTATGGCACGAGGGAAGAGTCATTTCTGGTGTAAGAGAGAGAGAGAGAGAGCTCTAGCTACGCCGCGGAGATGCCGCAGCATGGGGTGTGCAACATAACGTACCTCGCCTCCTCCAACAACCAGGACCTTCTTTCCCTTGATCTGCCATGCCAGAATCAGACTGCCTCCGCCCTTGACTTCGGGGAACTTCTTCGTTGTCGACTTGGCGGCCATGTTGTGTATGTGTGGTGCGTGGTGAAGGTGGTGGCTTATGGGACGAGATTTGACTCTGGAGTTCCTCGATGACGAAGGCAACTTTTTGGGCAGCAGTTTTGGAGAGATGCAGCTACCAGGTCGGGGGCGATAAGGCGCAAAGGCCGTCGATAAGGCTGGTGTCCCCACACCGAGGAACGCAATGGCGGTCTGCACGATAGATGTATACCTCATCCATGGCTCATCATAGGTATTGATAGAAGTATCTCTGTATCAGTCGGCACACGGCTGCCCCGCCTTCCCCCTGTCTGTGGGCCCTGGTCAGCGCGTGTGTCCACTAGCGCAGCCTTTAGCGCATGTCTTTAGCGTCCCGGTCTCCAAATCCCGCCGAATGCGTTGCTCCCCAACCCCTGTCGTTCTCCCCTACCGCCCTGCCATTGCCTGCCATTGCCTTTCCCGCCCGCCGTCCGCCTGCCGTCCGCCTACTGCTTTGCTGCTGATTCTCTCCAATCCCTGGGCAGGGAAGAGGCCTGACGGGCTGCGCGGGAACCTACAACTTGGAACTGCAACTGGAACTGGAACCATTCTGCCCTCCACTGAGGTGCCCGTGAGCTGAGGTGACGGGGCCGTCACCCGTGAAGACGAACCACCGCCACGAACCACTTGCACTTGCGACCTGCGTCTGTCATCTGCCATCTGCCATCTACACCATCAAAACCCCCCCGCCCTTCCAACACACTCAAATCCCGATCCCGCCGAGACAACCCGAGCAAACGAACATCGACGTCCCCTCCTTTCCACCTCCGATTCATGGTCTCGTAGCTATCGTCTTCCCGTTTTCCACGATGTCCGGCCGCAAGCTGGGAGGCGGCCGCATCTTGGGCAGCGGCAAAGGCCTCGCCCCTCCCACACCTCCCGCCATCAACGGGCACCAACGCACACCCAGTCCCTTTGCTCCCTCAGAAAGCACTCTGTCGCTCAACTCCTCCTCGGCTTCGCCCCCAGTCTCGAGCCCTTTACCCGACTTTGCCCAAGATGTTGGTTCCAACATTAGTGTTGGAGGCCCCTCTAGAGCCGCTACTTCCAGTTCCAAGCTAGTCTGCCCAATATGTGAAGAGGAAATGGTCTGTTCCAACGTTTGTCGTCCATGAGAGAGGCTTGCTAATGGTAAACCACAGTTGACCCTGCTTCAACTCAACAGGTGAATTTGTCTTTGCCTCCTTGCGACACTGAACTCTAGTCTCTGACCCTCCCTCCTCAGACACATCGACGATAACCACCAAGAACTTCCCGAAGTCGAACAAGATGAGGTCCGCACCTGGTTCGACAAGCAGGTGCTCAAGGCCAAACGATTCCAACCACTGTCTATAATCAACCAAAAACTGCGAGGTCTCGACGTCTTCGAATCCAACGAGTCCCTGCCCATTGCCCCGCCTACGACTGCGAAGCTCATTGAGGGACCGATAGACCCGGACGAGCTCATTACACGATCGCATTGGCAACGACAAACGAGCAACGACCGATGCACCGACCCGACGTGCGGGAAAGGCCTTGGAGCTGTCAATGGAAGCATCAATTGTAGGAATTGCGGCAGGTTATTCTGCGAGGAGCACACCATGTACCAGATGAAGTTGTCGAGGTCTGCCCAGCACGACCCCGTGCGGGGATACTGGGTCCGAGTCTGCGAGACGTGTTACAAGTCGAGAGATGGCTACAACGACCACAACGGTGTCCTGATTGATCACACCTCAACGTTTGCCGAGATGCGACGGAAGAGGGTCGAGAGGCAGAATCTCGAAGTGGCTAGGCTGGAAAAGCGTTTGACCAAGCTGACGCAATTGCTTGCGAATGCGCCCGAAGATGTCACGACAAATGGAGGAAGTCTGCTGTCGCCTGTCGCCGCCCTTGCGGGTCAAAAGAACCAGAGGAAACTGATTGAGCAGTCGGTTGTTACTTGGGAAGATGACGCTTCCGTCACGCAATGCCCATATTGTCAACAAGAGTTTGGATCTTGGACGTTTAGAAGACACCACTGCCGCATATGTGGCAGGGTGGTCTGCGCCGATCCACTTACAGGCTGCTCGAGTGAGGTGGGCTTGAGCATTGCCAGTCGTGAGTCTCAATCTACGGCATCATTTTCACGCGTGTCGCGCCTAACAGTCTCAGCTACGAGCCCTGCGACGGAGAAGCCCCCAACAGCGGCACAGCCTGGCCAACTCAGCATCGACGTTCGCATGTGCCGCGAATGCAATCACACAATATTTGCGAAGCGCGACTTTGCGTCAACCATCTCCCATAAGCCAGCTGACCAGCGAGCATACGAGACATTGCGCCAGTTCGAGCGCGGTATTCGCCAGCTTATGCCCATCTTCCAACGAACATTACTTGCTCTCCAGCCAGAGGGGGACGATGGGGTCGAATCATCAAAACCACCTCCCACACATGCTCAGATTCAGGAGGCTTCAAAAATCAGGAAACGCCTTACCGATGCGTTTACCAAATACGATACGGCCGCCCGTCGACTCCGCGACATGAAAACTACCTCCAAGACACAGCTTCGCTTACAGCAAGCCGTCTACGCTGCCGCCTCTACGTTCCTACATACCCATATGTTGACCCTCAAGTCAGTGCCACAAATCCTACGCTCTCGTTCATCACAGGCTTCTCGCCTCCGAGCCCTGCAGTCTGGCAACGTGAATGGGTCCTCGTCGTCCCTCCACCTCTCGCCCCTCCGTAATCAAGAGCTTGCCGAATCCGAAACAGCAAGCCAGGCAAGCGAGACCAGCACTGCTGTATCAGCGCTCGAGACGGAAGAGAAGGAGGCTCGTGAGCGTTTAGTGGTCCTGGAGGAGCAGCGCTTCATGGTGCAGCAAATGGTGGACTCTGCTCGGGATGCGAGACGGTTTGAGGAGGTTAGTGCGCTTACGCGCAATGTGGAGGAACTGAACAGGGAGATTGAGAGAGCCAAGAAGTTGGTGGGCGGTGTTGAGGAACGATGGGAGGGCCTTTATGCGTCTGGCCTGGCAAGGTGAGGACTGCCACGACTAGACTGCCTGGGAAAGACGAAAGCAGGGAAGGACTAGTCAGAGAAGAAGAAAGGAAAGAGGAGAAGAAGGACAAGCGATTCGATGCTTTTTTATTTCAGAATCTCACAGCAGCATTGCAAGGCGTTTTGGGGAGGGAACAGACAAAGTCAAGAAGCTTGGTACCACCACCACCCCTGGGATACCTTATTTCATAGGTGGGCAAAACAATCATAAGATAGCTTAGGCATGAGGACGTTTTGGAAAACCTCATCGAGTCTTGAAGATCGAAAAAAGACTTGTAATGGTTGAAAGCCTCGTCTTGTATGGCCAAGACGAATAAATAATATCATGATATGCTGAGCTGAGCCTCGCGCGCGCATCTCCTGATTTGCGTTCCTCACTCCCCTCCAACGCCATTGAGTAAAATAAAAACCAGGCAAAAGACCACCACTCCTCTTTCGAATATATGAATACTTGCCAAAACGACCGGATTGGCGTGAATGGAAAAAAAAAAGGATGCTTCTCCAACATAGGGGTATGACAATATCCACACAAAATAGCTCTCTCTCTCCTGAAAGCACTTCTCTCTCTTCTCCTTCCATCCTGTTGAGACGCAACACCACACATTAGGTATAGTACCTTAGTGCACCACACCCTCGACGCCGCCGAGGAACCGCCTCACACGCTCAACTTCCAACTCGCCCTTTTCGCTCTCCACCGCCCTCAACAGACCATCAACGACAGCATCGACCTGGTCCTCGGGCTCCCCCGTACACATGGCCACCACGCGCCGGTACTTGACCTCGAGGTCCTTGCTCCTCCCCTTGAGCGCACCCGCCATCTTGCGCGTAACGTCCCGTCTTGCCGACACGGCGCTCAACCTAGCCTTGAGGGTCGCCGCCGAAGGCAAAAGGCCGCCTTCGCCATTCGTGCCGGCCGTCTCGAGCGCCGCGCTGAGTTCCGTCTCCCATGACGATGAGAGGGCATTCGTTCGCCCCGCCCGATTCTGTTCCTGCGTGAGGCGCACTTGTTCTTCTTCGCGGGCGTGGCTCAGGTTTGAAACTTTTTGCCGCGCGAGTTGCTGCTTGCGCAAAGTTGCTTGCATGGCTTCGAGGTTTCTCTTGGCCTCGCCTAGTTGGGCTGATGTTGTGCGGAGGGTGGTGTGGAGAGACTCGATGACGGCCTGTTTTGACTTCACTTCGCTTTGGAAAGTCGAGCTTGCTTCGGTAAGGAGATGTGTAATCGCTGATGAAGTGTCAATTTGGTGATGTGGTAGAAGGGGGACATTAAACTTACATGAAATAATGTCATCACTGCTTTCCTTTGTTGGTTCACTGCTGACGAGTCCGTTCTTCTCGACATCTCCATTTGTTGCGTTGCCGTTGGCTCCGTTGATGATCTTGGAAGCTTCGTCCGCAGGTTCACCCCCAATGCCAAAGTCTACGGGCCGCAGACCAGCGCGGTTGGCAATTTCGCCATCAGCGCCGACCTCTAGCAGTTGTGAGATGATGCTTCGGTTGCCTATCCGTGCTGCGATGTTCAAGGCCGTGTCGCCGGCATGATCTTGGGCATTGACAATCTCCGACATGAAGCGAGCGATACCCATTTTGGGCTGTGATGATGGCTGAGATTGTGAGCTGGCTGGAGCGCTCTCTCCCTTTCCATTGGCAGCGAGTTGCCCGTTGGGATTGCTGCCCTGTCGCACGACCCATTCCAGGAGGCTTTCGAGGTAATACCTGCTTGCCGCGTTCCTGCCCTTTACGGCGCTCGTCATGGCAATATGGTGCAAAACGGTCCGTCCCTTGCTGTCGCGAACCTCGATGGTGCTTCCGAGAACATCAAGGAGATCGGGAAACTGTCCCAGGTCCATGGAGTTTGTCACAACACATGCCCTGACCAGAGCGGTCTCTCCAGAGGCATTGACTCGAAAAGGACTGGCGCCTGCTGCAATGAGGGCCCGCAAGAGAGACATACGTGATAACGTAGCCGCCCAGTGTAGGGCAGTGTGGCTTTGCTGGTCGATAGGCATATCCAGTTCAATGGGGGCTAATGTCCGCAGCATCTCATGCTTTGACTGATCCGAGGTTGCTGAGTCCATGAAGAGGCTCATGAGCATGCTACGCTTCGCTTCCGCATCAGGGGACATTTCGAATGGTAAAGGGCTCAGAGGGCTGTGGCCGTCGTGTGGCGGGGCATTCGCTTGAGAGTAGATGAAGGATTCGTTGGGTTCTGTGGGCGATCCGGGGAACTGGTTCTGGTACATCTCCATAGAGTTGTTGTTGTATCCGAAGCTGTCTTGCGGTGTCATGGTTACCCGCTGTCGCTTCCTAGGCGGCTCTGGGCCATCAAACTGCTGACTTGTTTGCTGGGTCGAATAGGCCGAGTCGTTCTGGTTACCGTAGTCGGAAGCGAAGCTTTGCTGTGAGTTGCCCGGGAAGTCATCGCCATTCTGCATAGAGCTCTGGCGGCTGAAGCTGGGCGCCTTGGTGGGTCCGTTACGGCTTCTCGGGCCAGGCGAGTCGAATCGTGCCTTGCTGATAGCAGCGACAGCGTGCGACGCAGTGGTTGAAATATTTTTGAAAAAGGTGCCGTTGAGACCAGCCATGGCATTCGTCCTTGCCTCGTTCCCGGCATTGTACATTCGTTTCCTCTGCGCAGCCATGGCCTGCTCCTTGGTCGGGGTATTGAAGTCTCCTCGGCCTGCCACTCCTCCATCCTGACCCATGTCGTACGTCAGCAAGGGGCGCAGGACCTCCTCTACGCCGTATTGACGGCAGACTTCGACGCCTCGGTCGAACTTGATCCAGGTGCCCTGATATTTTCCGTATCCTCCCTGGACCTTTTCGTGCTCGCCAGTCTGGATCTCCTTTTCGAGTATCTTTGTGCGCTTTCCCTTGTCGACACCGGCCACTTTGAGGATTTGTGTGGCATTGAGCCAGCTGTCTTGCCGCCTGCGCATAACGGCGACACCATTAACTTCCATCTCGTAGACGTCGACACCGGAATAGACGGCCTAGTTGCGCTTGTCAGTGCGACTGTCCAGTATGGTGAACTGCGACATTGGGGTAGCGCGACCACAAGCAAGAGCGGTACTTACGCTGTAAATCTGCGGGGCCTCATTGGCGAGCCTCGAGTCCCCTCCATAGGCTCGGTAGCCGCCCTGAGATTGCTGGCTCATTGTGAAAGACTGTTGGGATGATGGCTGTGATTGCGATGCGGAAGGCATCACTGCTGTAGAAGCGGGATTCCCGCGATTATCTTGGTGTCGGACGGTGGACAAGGAGGATTTGCGGCGGGAATTGAGGGAGTGGGAGGGTTGGGCAGTTGTGAGGGTGGTCGAAGACATGTGCCAGCGCTAGCACATTGGCAGCGAGCAACCGATGGCAAGGCGATGTGATCGGTAGGCGGAGAGGAGGGGAGAGGGGTTGTAGAGGAACGGAGCTCTATATAAATGAAGCGATCAATCGACGTTGAGAGGTATGGCTTGGCCTTGTAGTTGTAGAGGTTGAGAAGATGAAGAGGTCACAGAGTGGATTTGGGGGATGCGCTGATTCGAAATGCGAAATGCGTGCAACCGCGGCCGTCTTGTTCCCTTTGGTCTTTGGTTGGGGGCTCGTTGTGCGGTGCGTTGCTTTGCGGTGCTTTGCGTTGCGCCACCTTTGACCGGGTGCTTTGTGTGCGTTGTGCTGGGTATCGACTCTCTCAGTACTAGGTATGCGGATGCAGTAGCTATGCCACAGGTAGCAGTAATGACGGATGATGGAAGATCAAAGCAGGGCAGCTGGAGGGACAAGCAGCAGCAGCAGCAGAGTAGAGTCGTGGGTTGTGAGTGGAAGGATGCGAAGGCGAGGTTTGGGTGGTAGGCGGCTATTCTCCAAGGGAGAGAGAGAGGTGTCTTTCGGGTTCGAGCCAAGAGCAGAAAGAGGCGGTGGATTTGAGGTTCAGAAAGGCGCAAAAAAGTGCCACCAAAGGAAGTAGGATGAGGTTGAGATTGGAGCGTCCAGACAACGGCAGACTGGAGAGCAAGTGGATATCTGACAGAGTTCACAACTGCGAGGATTCGTCGCTCTGGTTGCCGGGTCCGAAAATGAAAAAGGGCCCGCGGCACTGGGCCCGAAATGGGAATTTCAATTAACGGTGTTGGGGACGTGTCTGTTTCGCGAGGGCGTGTCTTGCGATGTGAGCGTGTCGCGCGTCTCAATTTACGGCACGCTGTGCGCTCGCTGGCTGGGAACCTGGAAGTAGTGGGAAGGAACGGGGGAGACGGCTGACTCAAGGGCGGGAACTTGGGAAGGGAGGAGGGGGAGAATTGGTGCTTTCCCATTTGTTAAGCGAGATGCACAGGCCACCATTCTCACGTTCACCAATGCATTACCTAAGGTAAGGTACTTACTAAGGTAGGTAGGTACGCAAGGCAAAGTACCTTGGGAACGTACCTACCCATCTTTCTGACTGTGCGCCGACCTCCAAGAAGCGGAAGGTTCCTCCTGGGCCCCTGCTTCCCTTCAACGCGTTCTTGAAAGTGGAAGGAAAGGGCGTGACGCGTCTCACTCTCGACTCACTGGGCAGGCGCTGCTTCCATTCACGGCCACACTTATCAGACCTCTTATCGCGTCTCTGTCACCTCCCCCCCCCGCCCTGAGGGGTCATGGAATGAAACTCGAGCATGATTCTCATAGCAGAAAGAGGGGCAGTCAAAACGCTCATGTCGAGTCTCCCACTCATCCACTCATCCGTCACCTCATAAGGCAAGGTACGTACGGAGTACAATACGACGTGTGCAATGCTCTCAGTCACGTATAATCAAGTCACAGCTCACCTTCCCTATTGTTCTCATCAGCCTCTGAGGGGGACTTCTCAATCTTGCATTTGGCGTAAGAAGTAAGACAGTGCCTTGGATTTTGGCTTTTAGACAAAAGTCATGTCACTGTTCCTATACATCCCTATATATCTACTCCGTGTCTTCTTACTTGTCTTTGTGAATTCTCAAGTTCAGTGTGAGGTAAGCCGACCGCCAGCCGATTAAAGGCCCCACCTCCGGAGCTTGGGCCAGTCGGACTCAGCCCAGCCGAATCAACGAGCCAACGGGAAGCAGCGGCGCAAGAGGACGGTGCAGGTGCAGGTCCTGTCAGGGCAGTTTCTTGTAAGGTAGCTTGGTGCTCCTCTGCATTGTCATCTGCATGCATCCTGCTCGACATCGCACATGCGTTTCCGCCCGACCTGGCAACAACCACGATGAAGAAAAGACCAGTCTCGCCCTAACCTCCTCACCTTCCGATTGAACTTTCCTCCCTCTTTCGCCGTCCTGTCCGTCCTCTGCGACGAAGGCCTTCACCGATACCGCCGCAATGCAGACTCGAATACCTTTGCCACGGCCAGTGCAGCCGTTGCATGTCTACCGCCACCTGCTGCGCTCTGCCACCTACTTTCCTCCCTCAATACGACCGTTCCTCGATCATCGCATACGGACGGCTTTTCGAGACGAGCGGGACAGAATGGCTGAAAGCGAGCTCAACATTCCCCAGTCCCTCAACTCAGCAGAAGCTCGAGAAAGGGAAGAGGACCGGCGCAAAAAGGTCCTTGCCGACGCAAAACACAAGGTTCCTGTACTCCAGGCTGCTGTTGAAGGCGATCAAGCCCGTCTACGGCGTGTCATGTGGCATGCCTTTGGCCGACTTGGCAAATCCCGCCGCGAGCTTATGGCCTCATTTGTCCAAAAGGCGCCGGACCCCAAGGCCGACCCTGCCAAGCTAGAAGAGCTCGCAAAGAAAAAGGAAGAGCATAAAAAGATGATGGAAAAGCGCGCCAAGATCCATCCTTGGAACCGCGAATACACCTGGGACGAGCCCACGCCCTGGCTTCGGCAACATCTCAGTCCTATGGAAGAAAATTGGGACCTTCCCAAGCTGGATCGATACCTCAGGGCGCAAAAGAGCCACCAGCGTAACACCACGGGCGCCGCCTTTCCTAGGGGCACAATCGGCGATCTTGATCCAGAAAAAGATGTACCCGAGAAGGACGGCTGGGGCCGTCCAGTCGCATTGCGGAGAGTAACGAAACTCACAAGAAAGTTCTGGAAGGCCCAGGCCGACAAAATCATGCCTCCGGTATCCCAGGCAAATTGGGAGTCTTTACAGCAGCTCGCATCCGGAGAGGCGCCTCCTGAGATGTACAGGATGTTGAGACGACGGCCTGTCGCCGGCGGCCCCGTCGAAGCGCCTCAAGATGCCATGACTAGCGAGCGGTCTTCGATACTCTCTGGCAACGATGGAGACGAATGGGAATCGCAGGAACCGCGGGAACCGTGGGAGTGGCAGTCTTCCGCCCTAATCCCTGTTCGCGAGACTGAACGACCAAGTCAACGAAAGCTCGAATTGCTCACCGGCGAGAAGGACCTTGGACCATATTCGCAAGCACGTCGCCTCCGTCTTGGACACAATGAGAAGACAGACCGAATTGTAATTGAGAATGTCAAACGCCGCGCCTTCTCCAAGCGCGCTGTGCGGCGTGAATATCTCAAGATGTGGCAGGCAACCTCATATATGAAGGGGGGCCAGAGCAAATCGGCAAGGCCTGTGTGGGGTCGCGTGGAATTAGAACTGCCCGTGGTCACTGCGACGCATCATCATTTCTTCGAAGGCGTCGATGCCCAAGGCCGCGTACCGAAACCAGAGCGACACGAGTCTACAAACACGAGCAGTACTGCTGTGCCTGGGGATGAGAAAGCCCAGTCTAGAAGTGCAAAACAAGTCAGTTCTAGTGGTGACGCCGGTGCGACTGGCGAGCCTCGGTCTAAGTCGCCTGATTCCGAGAAGCCCGGAACTCCTGGCGACTTTGTAGCAAGGCCCCGTGACTTTAAGAATCCCAAGCTATCCAGGCCTCCGCGTCAACTCGACAGCACGGCAGGTAGCTTTGGAAACTTCAAGCTCTCCAAGTCTAGAGATCACAGGCAGCGAGACACACGCGACACCAATTCGAGTGACTCGAGGAGAGCATCTTTGACGTCAAAATAGGCGGACAAATTCATTGGTATGACAGACGTCATACCGCCTCTAACATACCCATCAAGCCAAAGGCGCCCAGGGAGGCTAGAAAGCCGAGATATCGAGAGTCCGTGTACTAGAATGGCCGGATCATTTTTCTTACAGGCAAAAGAATGCCACAGACAGTGAGGGAGAGCATCTCAGAAAGGTATCCTCTGGATTAGCTGTGTTGCTGGTCTCATACTTTAACGATGTATTATATGACTGTAACTATTTTTTCTTCTTTCGGTAGAGACTGGCTCTCCTCACGAATCAAGCAAGCTAGCCAGCTTCGGCAGGGCGTCGCCATCGACGCGCATGCCAACCCAGTCGTTCATGGCCTTTGCGCCAATGGACTCGTAAAACTTGATACTCGGCTCATTCCACTTCAAGACGGACCACTCGAGCCGCCCGCCCTCCATGGCGACGACCTCCTTGGCCAGCTCGACGAGCAGCCGCTTGCCGTAGCCCTTCTTGCGCTCCGACAGACGCACGTAGAGGTCCTCGAGGTAGACGCCCGGCTTGGCGCGCCAGGTGCTGTAGTTGTAAAAGTAGAGGGCCATGCCGACGCCCTCGCCGGCCTCGTTGAAGAGGAGGAGGCAACGCGCGGGTTTCGACGGCGATGTGGGCTCCGTTTGGGGTTTGCCTGGCGTGTAGGTTGTTTCCTGGGGTGACGAGGGCGCAAAGGCGACTGTGGCGCCGAGGGTCTCTTCTGTGGCAAGGACGCTGTCGAGCTCGTGCTCATAGTCTGCGAGCTCTTTGATAAGGCTTAGGATGGTGGGGATATCTGGTGGGGTGTCAGTCCTGGGCCCCGTCTGCCATGGTTCTGGAGATGGAGTGCCTTACCCTCCCGGCGGGCGTGTCGGACAGATGCCATCTTCAAGTGTACAAGATGGTCGCTACTGTAATTCTATGATGAGTGAGACTACGATATGAAAGACTAGCAGAGCCTCAAATGTCGTGATCGAGAGGCAGTATTTGTATCTCTACTGTATTCTACAACGTATCCATAAGATGTTAGAAACGATCGTCAAGGGCGCGCCTCATGTCATGTGGTGGGGAAGCTTGTATGCAAGGCCCCTCAGTTGTCCCGGCAGAATTGAGTCGTCGTTTTCACCGCCTGCTTGGATGTTTCAAATGGGCTCTCATGATCGTACTCATCGGGCTACACGAAGAGCAAGCCTTAATGAGTCTTTATGAGTATCTATAGCATCTCATTTGATCGATGAAGTGTCATAAATGAAATCGCCAAGAGCATGGGTTTTGGTTGTGGAGTTGAGCAGCGAAATCACTCTTATCGTGAATTACAAAGCATCAGCGTATCATTCCGAAGACCCCGGTCGATTAGAGTACACTGTCATATGTCAAGTCATCGATGCAGGTACTGGGAGTGAATGAGAGTCTTCCGTCTACTTCAAAACCCAATGGCGTTCTTATACGCACAAATGTATGAGGCCCGGTGTTTAGAACGGGAGTTGAGACTGATGTACGGCGGGAGAACCGTATCCAACACCGCATCTCCTGCCCGTCGCCGACACCGGTCCGGGACGGATTGATAAGTTGATGCTAATACACCCAATGTCGCTTCACAATTGGACCAGGACTGTCCTTATCCTTGCCCAGTGATGATGACATGGACGATGTTGCCGCACGCCATTAACCGAGCCGTCTGAACCCCAAGAGCGCCTCTCCCCCCCCTCCCCCCTCCCCCCACAGAGTTCTACAGTGAGAGTTGTATGTAGGAATCAAAGTCCTTGGCTTGGTTCATTGGTGTTCCCCCCACCCCGGCCATCGGTCGCATCGGCGGCTTTCCGACCTGCCTGTTGCGCAATTCGACCCTGCGATGCGCAAAGCAGCTCCCCGCACCCCGACGAATCCCATAAAGATGCCGATGGTGGATTGAAAGTGCGACGGTTGGAGATTTGAGAAGCTTGGCCTGCTTTACTGTGCGATCATCAGCTGAAACGAAACCAAACCCTCCAATCCCGTCGGAGCTTCTCAGACTCTCAAACTCACACAAACGGCTTTCATCTCATCCCGAGTTTACCTCAGCGTTGCTTTATAAGCTATAAAACCAAGCTTATCGCCCAACTTCCTCTCTCACTCCTGAGATTCTCCCCCTGAGGCGTCCCTCATAAAACAACCTACCACACCAATGATCATGCTCCTCCCGCCACCGAACAAGACCCTCAAGGGTCACAAGCTTCTAGTCCTCTCGCAATTCCCGCTGCCGCAGGAATGGCTTGACAGGGTGCGCGCCGAATTCCCCGACCTGAAGGTGGTGCATCACGAGCTATGCTGGGCCGACAGGAAACCGAAAGACAGCTTCAAACATGATGAGTGGAAGGACGTGACGATCCTGCTGACTGGCAGCGCCCTGCCCGCCGTCGAGGACGCGCCCAAGCTGCACTACGTCCAGCTTCAGAGCGCTGGCGCCAATCACATCCTCACAGACCCATTGTTCAAGGATACGGATGTGAGCTTTTGCACGGCGAATGGTGTCCATGGGTGAGATTTGTCGTTCGGATTTCTGGATGAGAGCTTCCTACTGACATGAGAACCCTAGACCTCAGATTTCTGAATGGATCATAACAACATTCCTCTCATTCCAGCATCAACGTAAGAGATACCCCATCGCAATCGTAGATATTCCCGGAATCACTCATCTAACTTCAACGCTCAGTTCCTAAATATATCGACAACTACCGCTCCGGCCACTGGCAACGCGGCAACGATTTCGTAGAAGACGCAGTCGGCCGCACAATGTAAGCCCCCTCACTCATACCCAAACGCCCCAGGACCCATTTCTCACAAATCCTCAGAGGCATCCTCGGCTACGGCAGCATCGGCAGACAAACCGCCCGCGTCGCCACCGCCCTCGGCTTCAAAGTCCACGCCTACACCCTCCACCCGCGCCCGACCCCCGAATCCAAGCGCGACGACTCCTACACGCCCCCCGGGCTCGGCGACCCGGAGGGCAAGTTCCCCTCCAAATGGTTCTCGGGCGCCTCCAAGGCTGACCTGCACGCCTTTTTGGGTTCCGGACTCGATTTGCTGGTCGTCGCGACGCCGTTGACGGATAAGACGAGTCACCTGCTCTCGGCCGAGGAGTTTGGCATCTTGGCGGAGAAGAAGACGTTCATTTCGAACATCGCGCGTGGTCCGATTATTAATACGGATGATTTGATTACGGCGCTGGAGGAGGGGACGATTAGAGGGGCGGCGCTGGATGTTACGGATCCGGAGCCGTTGCCTGATGGCCACCCGCTTTGGAAGGCGAAGAATCTGTTGATCACGCCGCATATTAGCGGGTTGTCTACGAGTTATGGGGACAGGGTTTTGGGGATTTTGGAGTTGAATTTGAAGAGGTTGAGTGAGGGGAGGAAGTTGGCAAACCTTGTGAACAAGAGGGAGGGATATTAGGTCGCTTGTGAGAGGATGGGTCGCGGTAGAGGACTGTAATCTGCGATGAATTGATGAAAGCTACAAGAATATCTCAAATTGACTCTTTTTTCAGATCATGAGGCAGTGTTCATGTTTAATGTGCAAGCATCGA
The DNA here is from genome assembly GCF_030869305.1 of Colletotrichum tamarilloi. Lineage (NCBI taxonomy): Eukaryota > Fungi > Ascomycota > Sordariomycetes > Glomerellales > Glomerellaceae > Colletotrichum > Colletotrichum tamarilloi. Next base: position 65,011 of record NW_026849474.1, on the reverse strand, counting down.
TGTGGCCTCGTGTCATCACCACCACCATCCAAAGACATTCAGACATTCTCTCGCTCAGATTTCACGTCACGTATCAAGGAAAAGACGTACTACTTGCGTTACTCAATTCAACACGTTAGTGTTTTACAACTATCGACGGCATTTGGTTACGAAAAGATCATTCTCCTACCGGAATGCCGCGAAGATGTCACTGGCGTTGCCACTGTCGTCAACGAATACCAGCCTCCCATGAAGTGGAATCTGCTGGTGGTTCCACCTTTACTACCTCTTTCCTTTGAGCTCACCATGACCGCATAATCAGACTGCCGCAACTATAGGCGTAGGCTTCTTCTGGTCAGACGTCTGGTAGCTCGTTGATGGCTGCTCGTCACCAGAAACCGCAGTACTATCACTGTCCTGAGCTTTGCGTATCCTCTTTTCCCTAGCAAAAAGTTAGCTCGTGGCCTTCCACTGCTCATGATCAAGCGAGCTTACCCATGAGAACCTAGCAAAAGCCTCACAACCTGCGTCATGATAACCAACAGCACAACCATGACGGCAGAGTACACATAGCCCTTGGGAAACCTTGGGGCTTCGACGGTTGGGTACACAAACAGCGGAATCCACGCGTTTGTAGATGTGGCGATGGCCGTCATGAGGATCAATGTCAAAGCCCGCTCCTCAATGTTGTGTTTGAGGATGATGTTGGCCCATCCGTACAGCACCGAGGAGACCGCAACCGCAGAGTATGTGGTGCTAAATGCATACCACTTTGCGGCTTCCGGCACGTTCCAGATAGCCAATATAACCAATCCCGAGAAGTTGACCGCTGACGCCAGAGTGATCGCAGCTGGCCGCCCAATCCACAAGTCTGCGCTAAAGTTGATGAACAGCACGAAGAAGATTCCCAGCCCGGGGCTGAGCGCGGCCAGGTTATTCATCTGAGCTGTGCTGTATCTGCCGAGACTCTTGATCCACAGCAAGAAGGCCGCGCTGTTTGCACTGGTGTTGAAGAAGAGTATATCCCAGATGATCAAGACATAGAATCGCCAGTTCGTAAAGACTCGTTTCAAAAGGTTCAAGGAGAAGGGTGTGCTCTTAACTGATGCGCCCGCCTTTTCCAGACGTGAGCGTGCCAGCTCGAGTTCGGACTCCTTCATGAAGAGCTTGTTTGGCTTTGCTGGCGTGCCGGGCCAGACAAAGTATCCGATTACCGCGAGAGGTAGTGTGATGATTGCGTTGATGATGAAGAGCCAGCGCCAGCCGGCTAGGCCGTGGGTCCCGTCGAGGTATGTCACTGCTGCGGCTTGCAGTAAGGATGCTGTCAAGGTGCCAAGGGTAAGACCGATGTAGAAGATGCCGCCTCTGCGGCCGATCTCGTCGCTTCGATACCATGAACCGAGGACGAAGTGAACTCCTGGGAAGTACGAGGCCTGCTCTGTATGTTAGCTTCGATCCAAGACGGCTGAGGTACAAGAGAAAATTTACTTCGAAGATGGCCACCATGAATCGATATGCCATAATTTCCGCGTAGCTCTGAGCACGGTACTGCAACAGGGTAAACAGGCCCCAACCCAGATCTAGGGTCGGAACAAGCACATGCATCGGAACTCTTGGAAACAGGTAGATAAACGGCAAAAGACCGACTACGTTGCCCACGACGAAGATGGTCTGGAATTGGACGAGCTCATTGCCGTGGAAGCCGAGCTCATCGGCCATTCCAGAAACGTACGCATTGTCTATATTGTTGTTAGCTGCAATGGAAAACCTTCAAATTTTGTCTTGAAGGATCGCTTACTGATATTGATCTGGTCGATGTACTTGACCCAGTAGATGATGCTACGGATGTATGGTCAGTCTTGTCGAAGAGACCATGCAGAAACATCGAGACTTACAAAGCATACGGTACGATGAGAAAGTCGAGTTTGAGGATCAGTTTCCTCTCCTCTGGGCTATCGGTAGGTGCAAACCAGTGGTACCAACGGCGAACCGACGGAGTTGACATGGCGTATGAGTCTGAAGTCGGATTTGGACTTGCAACAGTACCGGAAGGAACTATCGATACCAAAGCAACATCGTCTTTACCAAGGAGTATTTATCGTTGCCACGTTCGACGAAACCTCAGACAGATGATGCTCTGGTAAAGTCGTCAACGCCGCACCGGAGCACATCACCAGCGGCCGTGGGTCGGGGTTCTCCCGATGAGGATCCAGACTCGCGCACCCATGGCAAAATAGCTCGGCAATAAAGAGGATGTAGTTATTTTCCCGATAGCTTATCTGGTCTTTATATCTGCAAGTTGTGGTTGGACGACGACCTTTCCTTTAAAAATCGTTTAGACGTCTTACCGGGGTTGTTGGGGATGATGCCATCCTGTGTAACATTGCGCGAGCGGGTACGCGGCAGTTGGCATTGTCTTTCCGTGCAGAAACGTAACTCTTGGTTAGAAGATATTCTACAGTAAGTTTAAGACCCCGGACTCTGCATCCAAGGTCCTGCGCATCTGCCCACAGTCTCCATACCAAGCTCATTATGGGCTACGAGTTTGCTTTCTGAGCCAAAAATAGTATATTTAAACACCTCTTTAAAGTTTGGGCAGGGTTCACTACTTTGCTGTGGCCCAAGGGGAAATAGCCAAGATTATAGAAGCTCAATTGGGAACTATTGATAGGGCATCTTGGTAAGAATCTCTTAAGTCTACTTTGTACAGTAAATTGCCCGATCTTGCCTAGTTTTGTACGCTTTCTCTTACAAAGAGTCCACAGAGGCTGAAGACTAAACCGGCAACTATAGGAATGAAAAAGTCGTGATCTCAGCAATGAAGAGCCATATGGCGTATAGGGGTCCACAATTGCACAAACACAAGAGGTGAAGCGTTAAAACATACAACTGAAGTCTATTCAAGTGTGGTACATTAGTTCACGCATCTCGGGTAACAGGTACAATTCAGCTCATCTCATTCGAGCAGTGATTTGAAACATCTGATTCGAGCAGTGATTTGAGACTAAAAGGCTTGGCTGCAAAACATACGGCTGATCTAAGCTACCTTAATCAAGCTCCTTACTCGCTACCCATGGCACCGGCAGCAATGCAGGCGTTCGAGAAGCCATCGCCGTCCATCTGCTTGGAGGGGGAGTTGCAGACACGGTGACCATCGCTGTCGCCGAGCGTGCAGTCGGAGCAGAAGCCGGGGCAGACCTTGTTGGTCACAGCATCGTTCTAATTCGCTGTCAGTTTCTGTGTTTCGAGCACCAGGCCTTGGTCTGGAGTCAAGAGCTTACGGGGAATGCGAAGATGAACTGGCCACTTCCAGAGGCAGTAATGCAATGAAGCTGGGTGTGATGCTTGGCGGTGACACTAATTGATGGTCTGTTAGCCACAAACTTCTGGAAATTTGTATTTCATGCGCCCTGTCGTAAAACAATGGAAGAAGAGAAGGAGTTACGAATGGGCAGAAGAGAATAGGGATAGCGTACCCAGTCGCGGTAGCGAGGATGAAAGTCATCATGGCGGTCACGGTAGAGAACTGCATTTTGAGAGCGAAGTAGGTAGGGCTGATTGCAAGAGAGTTCGTTGAAGTGAGTGAGTGATTCTTGAAGCGACTGTTGACTGTTTGCTTGAGTTATGAGTTGTGAAAATGATTATTGTAAAGAGGAAAATGTAGATACTTAAATAGCTATTGCTTGGCATGTTAGTAATTCATAGTCGAAGGGTTTAACATACTTGAAGCAATCGCCGGGTTCAACTAAATCGGATCTCCAGTGGTTCCCGGTACTGCCGCAAGGCTGAGATGTGCGATGATAATGTTCACGACTCAAGAGAGTGGTGAACTGGAGACAAGGCGTGGCCTGAGCCACGGCAGGGAGCGAATGCGAGAGCGAAAGTGGGAACAAGAGGCAGTGAAACCCACGATTCGACGAATAATTCTGCCATTGCTTTAAGTCGCCCACAATTGAAGCTTTCATCCCGGGAAATCGGAACATGAGAAGCTTTGGTAATCGAGGCAATTTGACTGTTCGTCTCATAGTCAAAAACGGATATTGTCCGCCGCCGCGGATCAATCTCACCTTACCCAGCCCACTAAGGCAGGCAGTTGTCAAATTACATGCGCTAGTTATACGAGCTGAAGCTCTAGAGACTCATGATCCATGCACGCATAGTGGTTTCAGTATTCACATCAAATCAGGAAATTATTCGCCTCCAAAGACGTTACCTGATGCAAAATGCTGACATTTTCTACGTGGCTCCAGGCCAAAAAAATATAGTTCAGAGGAAAAATATACATGCATGGATCCGATGAATCCGAAATGATATTACAAAAGGGTGGGTATCGCAACACAATGCCGTTACCCGTGATTATGTGCACACCTGTTCCCTCTCTTGCTTTTGGCCGTGTCTGGTTGACTTCATTCCATCGACTTAGACGCACTGGGAATACCAGTCGTTGACAAGCTGACACTTGCCAGATGCGCAGGTAGTGGCACCGGAGTAGCCCTGGCCACCGCACTGGCCGTACAGGGCAACGGATCCAGAAGTCGCAGCCTCGGAAGCCTTGGGCGCAGCAGAAGTGGATGCTACGGGAGCGGCCGAGGGAGTAGTCTCGACGGTATCAACGGTCTCGGCAGCAGCCTCAGTTGTAGCATCGGAGGAAGACGAAGCGCTGAGCTTGCCCATGCCGGCGTTGCTGGGGACGGTGGTCTTGATCGCACTACCAGCTGCGGCGCTGGCAATGGTGAGACCATCAAAGTCGCTGAAGAAAGAGGTATCGGTGTACTTGAACGCGTCGGTGGTGTCCTCGAAGACGTTGAGTTCGCACGCTCTGCCCAGCGCAGTCTTGCACTCCGCGGCGCTGGTCGCATCAGGAGCGGTGAAGAGCTTGCCCTGGTAGTCGGAGACGAGCTGGTTGACGTTGATGAAGGCGTTGCCCTCGAAAATACCGCGAGCGGTAGCCTCGTCACCCTCAATGGCGTGTCCCTTGGTGTCCTCCCAGACGTTGTTGACAGCGTGAAGCAGGGTGGAACCGCTCAGGGCGGGACCACGACCAGCGGTCATGTACACGTAGTTGTTCTTCATGGTAATCTGGTCGTCTTTACCAACCATTTCGAAAGTCCAGTAGTGGTATCCATCGCAGCCAGTGGAGTAGGTCGAGTTTCCGTTGATGAAGTTGTTGGATAGGGTGATGCGCTTGCTAGCAGTGAAGCCGAACACGTAGTGCTGGCGCCCGGGACGGGTAGTCTTGATTCAAGTCAGCTTTCAATTAAGGTACAAATACTTAGGTTATGGCAGAATGTGACTTACCGTGACGTGGTCGACCCAGACAAGGTCAGCGCCGGCGAAAGAAAGAGCGTCACCACCCCAGACGTACTTGTGGTTCAGGTCGGTAATCTCAATGTTCTGGATGATGACGTTGCTACCCTGCATCCTCAAGCCCTTACCTTTGATGACGCCCTTGTTACCGACACCGATGATGGTCTTGTTGGACCCGACGTCGATAGGCGTACGGGCGGCCTTGTACCAAGTGTCCGTCTCCTTGGTGGAACTGCCGCAGTCATCCTGGATGATTCTCTGGCAAGCGGCGCCGGTGCCCCAGCTGGCGCATGCTGTGCCGGTCTCCGTGCCCTCGGACTCGGTAAAGTCATACTCTTGGGAAAGAGCAATGACACGGGGCTCGTCGTCGGTGAGGTACTTTGTCAGCTCGTCAATGTCCTTGGGCGTGACGGCGGCAAGACTTCCACCACCGGTAACTCCGGCCGCGAAGCCCTCCGCCTTTCCGCTCACGGTCTGAGCGGAAGTCAAATTGGCAACGGCCGCCAAGACCGCCAAGATGGTTGTAGCCGACTTCATTGTGTCCGAAGGAGACGCGGAACCCGCGGAGATTTTGGGAAGCGGGAAAAGTATATAAAGACTGAGAAGAGAAGGAGAGTAGATAATAGTGAGTTCCTGAACTCAACGAATGGACAGACTCGATTGAGACAACTCGAGACCAAAAAAGTTAAAGAGAGACTTGAGGAAAACCCAACAGCAAGAGAAAATATGTTGAGAAACACCGAACCTCATCGAATTCATGGGAGGCGGCAGCCTCTGATAAAGCATCGATGCCAGCCATTCCTCGTACGTGAACACGGTAAAGCCCTTTAGCTCACAAAGATGAGGAGTCTTTCTACCTGGAACAGACCACGCCTGTCACTTTAATTAAACTGACAGATCGAAAAGCTGTAAGGCGCTCCCCAGAAGCCCTTTGATTGGTTAGTTACAGTCTTGCTGCGGCGCGTGCGCCCTACGCGCCCCCCTGAATGGGACACAAAGTCTGCTCGATTGAGAGTAGTGACGTCTCCTCCACGGCCCCATATGCCAAATGCAAGTAGATATCTGCGGGACTTCCTAATTATGTTCTATTTGGGCAAGTCGTTTGTGATGCTAGCTCATGAATCTGCGCGGCCTTTCTCCGTCGCGGGAAACCTCGACCCAACGCAGCTCACACTCGCAGCCGTTGGGTCCAGTAAAGTGTGTTCCACATTGCGACTATCTCAGCAAATGCGAAAAAGAAAGAAATCGGCCGGTTGATGCCGTATCAAGCCAAAGGAATGTATCGCTGAGAGAAAATACTGAGGGTAACGGCGTGAAGGGGCCGGAGACAAGAGCCACTCAACTGGAGTTTTGGCAAGGGTCACTTTCGTACTCGTAATTTCTCGTGATAGAGGAGCTTCTGTCTTGCTAGTAGCCAGCAGCGGCTTCTCCGCCGACGGCTAAGAAGCCGATGTGAACGCTGGCTTTTTGAGCATCCGTCTTGTTTGGGTTTTTTGTAACCATATTTGGGAAGAACCTAGATTCCCGATGCTTTTCAGCCATCGCACTACTCTCAGTCATTCGGAGAGTGTACCCCGCTTGCCCCAGACTCGGTGGAACTCCTACAAACATCACTTAGCGATCTCAAATAACGTTTGATTTAGTACCAATGGTACAGAATTTCCGAGTATATCCCGTGCTGGCAGGTCGAGATCCAATATCAAGTGGGCCCCGTCAATCAGGGGCAAGAACGCAAGTAAACGGGGAGACGGGATATGTCCGAAAATCTTGCAAATTGTTCCTGCACTGTGATTAGCGAGGTCAGAAGCTTTGTGTGCGCTTGACTCTAGGTATAACTGCCAGATCAGGTTTAGAAACCTCCTCACAATTTCCGCATATTAAATGCATTGCATATCAGTCAGAGTAACAAAACAAGCATGCAGCACGGTTTGATGACGTCGAGCACGAATAAGAAGTTGCTATCGTTGATTTTTCTTTAATCAAATGATGTTGATGGAGGGTCTTGGCATGGGCGTTGAGGCGTGTTTGCGACCGTGCTTATCTATGAATCAACGTGCCTCCTTCGTCGGCGTTGGACCTATCGATAGGTTTATGGTTGCAGGCGTCTTGGTCCTTTCAGTTATGTCTCACGTTAAAGCTCTGCATGAAAACTTGACTGACGTTTTCAGCGACCAAAAGTCAGTGAGTAGATCGATACATCGTTGTCTCGTACCGAGTTGTACGCGATAATATAAGGTAATCTCCACAGAGCTGTAACGCTCTTGATTGTACGAACATACGTCATGCGAGTATATAAGGCATAATTGTGACATTATCGCATGAATAGAACGCTGTCAAATCTACTAGCAGAATCAGTTGTCACAGTCTACCTAGATGTTGTTCCTGAACCTGAAGATCGATTCACTCATCCAAGGTTGTCGTCGCTTCGATAGGGATGGACACCATAACATGCGACGGGAGACGTTCAGCTGCGGCCCGGCCTCGGGATGATGCGGATCCAACATCCACGTGTTGCTGTGTGTGCGGGACGGGCACCCCCGGGACTGGGCATGACCGCCATGTGGGATACCGGCGAGCAGTCGCTAGCGCGGCCCGCATGCGATGTTCCCAAACGCCCTCCGTGCTGCATCATCGCCTCTTTCTTTGTTAGTAACTCGCTGAGTTTTGGCTCGAGGGCCAGCTTGAAATTGATTCCGCGTACAATTTCTCTCCTGAACACCAAATAAATCCAGACTCGAGAATCATAGAAACTCCTCCACGTACGTCGGACCCTATCTTTTAGATAGGTTTCCATATTGAGAAGTCAGCAAGAACAAACTCTCTCCCAGCACACATTTCTAGCCGCTAGAAGCTATTTTATCATCACCGTATTATCGCCATCACAGTCACTTCGTTATGGAGCGGTCACAAATAGCATCTCTAAAACATAATATATAGATGTTACGGACTATGAGATGCCAGTTTCACGTTTGACAAAGGTAACACAAGGGGCGGTTTGCGGGCCTTGGGAAACGGCGGTCCTGACATGCCGGTTTAGACCCTTGCCTTATCGGGCATTCTTCAATCAGCTATCCCATTCTGAATGGTGAATCACCCCCAAATTGCTTGTTCTCTCTTGGAGTCCTCAGTCTCTGGACAGGGTATCATATGGATGGTCGTAAGCTATAAGAAAATTTCAAGTACACGATAGTGGCCACAACTTGTGTCCGTCATAAGTATTTCAGCCGTCTATCCATGTGTCATGTGCGAGAACTAGAAGAATCGATCCGTTGCAGGGGAGGAAGTGACGGGGCGGGCTAGTGGCCACCTCTGGTCAACCCCGACTAGGGGAGGGTCAAGTATTTGAACGGAGATTTCGTGATGGGGTTAAAGAAGCGATGATTACGGAGGACATCTTAGATCACGGGAACAACCCAGCCCGTGCTAGTCATTCTGTTCTAAGTAGTCTTCCACGAAATCATTCCCATAGCTCTAAATCGCAAGAGTGTTAGTCTTCAGCTTGACGCCTATCACTGACATCACTGGCTAGTCTCAAATGCCCCCATAATGTCTCAATAAGAGGCGTAGACCCATTGACATGAGATCCATGACATTGCATACGTTGACGTCTATTCGAAAGGCAACGCCCGTTTTGAACCCACATGGCAAGACTACTTCGTGATTGTATCTGGTACCTTCATGGCGTGGAAAATATGTTGATAGATTAACAAGTATGAGACACGTGGGTGGTCTCTGCCCAATTCCAAAATATTCCCGTAAGTGTCCCCAGAAGCTTTTCCGAGACTTTTTCGTTCAAGTATCAGCGGTTGGGTCCTCCATTATTTGCACGCCGGGTCGTCTTTGCAAGTGAGCTGTTAACCAGTTAGAGTTTTCTTATCACTTCATCTAAGCCGAGAGCGTGAACCTACGTAGCAGCAAAGCGCATAGTCTCGACCCTCCAGAGCGGGAGGAGGGGCCGCCGCGACCTGGGTAACGGCGACAAGGAGAAGGCTGACGACGGTGAGAAATTGCATGTTGAATCAGAGGATGAGTCGATGGGCGTGACTAGAGTAATTGAGTTTGTTGAAATGTTATGATGCGAGAAAAAATGAGATTGGGTAGCGTGAGGCTAAGGTGCCTTTTATGCTTTCTGCTAGACCTCCCACTGTCTAGAGAATAAGGGAGTTGTAAGGATCGGGATCCAAGCCAAAAATCCCTCATCGACTTGACATCATTTGATCTGCCCAAGGCCTGGCAATTGTTGTCAAAATCTGTTCCGATAATCTTATCAGATCCATTCCTGTCGTGGCATTGGCCGATGAAAGGGCCGTTGGCCCTGGCTGTATCCATCCTTGGTACCACGATTAGAGAAACTATGGGGATAATGTGTGCCAGAGTCATTGAGCATCCGGTGGGATGAACTGGAACTAAGCTGGTGGCTGGAAGATGCTCCCACTTGCCGCCCGTGGCTGGTTGAGGTTTGACTTGGGTGTAAATGTCTAGCTTAGAGATTGACCCCACGTCCAATCTCCCTTCTACACGCCAGACAAGTCCAGCCCAAAAGTAGCCCCGAAGGTGAGTAAATTCTTCTCGTTCAGCTGGTTTCTAATACGGGAAACGTGTGGGAACTGAGGCTATCGCGATAGTTACACGTGTACTCCGGACGCACGAAAATATCAGCACGGGCAGCATTCGCCTATGGTAGATGTTTTGGGATGTTCTCAACTCAGACGACATCAAGTTGTTCATCCAGGAAAACGTAACTTCAGGAAGAACTATTTCACACCGCTCAAATGAGTCTGAGACATCAGGCCTGAACGCCACGTTGAGAGGGAATCAGCAAAGACCATGGCTTACTAGCTGAGATTCTGGGATTCTGGGAACGAGAATTGATGCAAGTAGAAACATTACAGATGATCGTAGTAGCTTTTGCTTCCTCATTTTTCTTTTCTCGCTTTTCTTCGCGCGCTCTTGAGGTCCTAAGCTGAGATGACTGTAGTACAACTTCCGCAAGACCTCACAAAGTCGGTCGAAAGAAAGTTTCACTCATCGCCACCTCCGGTCTCAATCACATCGTCACACCCGATGTCAACTCTGCATGACATAAACTCATAATTTATTCATTTGAATCATCAGCCCAACCAGCAAAAACTAGTCATCTAGCTCAACGGCACGACTCGGGACTTTGCCAGTGTCGCGTACAATGACCTGACAGAACCGTCTGCGCTCATATTTAATAACACGGGCAAGGATCTAATCGAACAGCACAATCTAAGAGACCGTATCCGGACCTTCGTCGCGGACGCGGCAATGAACTCTAACGACGGCAGTAGCGCGTTGATCCGGCAGATGTGAGACTGTAACTGGTAACCGCAGCCAGATGTGTGACATAATGCCCGCAACGGCCGTATATAGCCATCCTGTATCCCAGAACCACCCAGATATGGATGTGGCGAAGATCTCAGTGGTTTCAAGCTTGTTGGACTGACACTAGATCAAACTTTTTACCTCAGCCTCTCCATAGCAAGCAAGGGAGATTGAAGTTCGACTAAGACGAGTTCACACCACCATACGTACTTTTAGGCCGAGAAGGAAGGCGAAGGTTGGAATACTATGAAAATATCCTACGCGATTTCTCTTGTTCTTCTCACCGCCCAGTATAGTATTGCTTTCGCGGATGCCCCGTGAGGGGGCCTTCAACCGTTTGCTTGAGGCTGATGATCTGCGCCTACCTTGTTCAGGAGGAGGCGGATAAGGGGGGACCGGCGATGTCACGACCCAATATTGCTACATATAGTAGCGCAATATGAGTCTGATTATGTCCTATAACGAAGGCCATAGTGATGTGTGCTCGTCTTGAAAATTGTGAGTCGGTGCGGCGTGGGGTCTACCTCATTATCGAACAAAGTTCAACAAAGTCACCGGTCCTTCGGCAATTCCTGTCGGGGAGCCTCGAAACTTGGTGCTTTCAAGACCAGGTCGATTACTCAACGATGAAATAAGGTGTTGCAACAGGTTGCCGAGATAATTAGTCAGTGTTGCACTGCGCAAGAAACTTTCGACCGTGACTACTATCTGTGCGCCCCTGTTTCGTGTTGACTTGGTGGATCCAGAATTCCTATTATACTATTATTGTTCCTAAGGGCAACCTGACTTTATCACGATGTTGGCACATCGAAAGAAATGGTCAAATTCTCTTGGCAAAGGCGACGACAGTTTTACAATACCGTGGTCGACTTCAAGTGGACTAAGATGGTCCTAGACTAGATCCATCAATATCGACGCATATCTCGTCAGAAGTCGTCTTGTGCCCTGTACCAGGATACTTCCTGCACTTGTACCACATAGACAGACCCCACAGCTAGCTTGCCACAAGCCAGCTAAAGCATCCTCCTAAGGCTTCGGAAAGCTTCCTGGCTAGGTGAATAAGTATTATGTGCACGAGCCGAGAATTGCGATACTAAACTTGGATCCATGCGGCCCGCTGTCGCCCATTCCCATGGGCCAGAAACGCCTGTCAGCCCATCATGAAGAGTGGCAGTGTTGGACGGGGCCACTAAATGGCTTACTGTTCATCCAGAGGCTGAAACCCTTAACAAGGTTGTTCCTCATCGTCTCCATGTTGGTGAAACAGGAGCAGCCAATCGGTTTTCGGCCATCGAACGACATGGGGCCTCGGAATGTAAGGATGGCCTTTTCTCTTTTGCCCTCCCTCCCCCGTGATTGTCATGGAGATCTCGGAGGAAAAGCACACGCTATTTGGATGTTTACAGATCAGCGTTAACGCTCATTGCTCTGGGCAGCATTTCTGTACGTGCTTTCCCCCCAGGCCGGCTCCGCGAGTATGTGACCAAAAATACGCTCTACATGTGATGCCGATAGACAGGCAAATGCGTCAAAAGAGTTGCATCCAGTCCCAAAGTTCCAATCAATGTCTGAATTTTTCAAGACGCTATGCTATAACTTATCACGGGACTACCGAAAGGTGTTTGTCCTGTCAAAATAGCCAAGTCTTCGGCCTCCAAACGAGTCGAGTCGTTGAGTTCATCCGGATCGCTGCTTGCCAAGGCGACATGTTCAGCGGGTTACAAGGACGCCGAGCTCCTTTATGCGTTGAGAAACGCCTTGAACACGACACACAGCTTTGACAAGTCGCTTGACGATGTTCACTAAGTTGAAAGCCCGCCGCCGGCGGTGAAAAACAGTCCGCATAGTGCGGGCTGTTCATGGATGCACCACCAAATTTGAAAATTTGTGATAGGGCTTAGCATCAGCCCAGTTATCATGGAGAAATGGAGTCTAGAGCTTCTATTCCATGGCAAGCAGGGAACCGGTTACAAGACCGCTTCGAGGCCTTCCTGGTCACAATAGGGGGCATACACTGAGTGGGCTAGAGGAACTCTATTTTTGCACTGACGCTACTCCGCATCTCCGCTTGATTCCATGGCAGCTGAGAGCACGTACGTCCCCTCAGTCCGACTTGAAGAGCTTCAATTCGTAAAAGGCAAAGTTTCGAGCCCAGTGCACATTTCGAAAAGAAATCCTCGTGGTAGGTAGTCGGAAATTGGTCGATTCAACTCGCCAGTGTCATCATCAACCAGAATGCCTTCAGAGTTGTATCGGAGAGCTTTTCCGCATGTGCATGGATCCTAGTTGTCAAGCATTGCCAGTGTCGATCCCTTGTCCCGCCTGGCCGGTTTCAGAAGTAAAGAATTGGATTCTACAGTCTTCTTAACATGCATGCTAAGAAGTCCACAATAACCTTGTTAATTCACTTCACGAAGCATCGAATACGGACTTGGCAGCTGAGAATAGCATCGGGCATTCGGCCTTTGTACTGCCAAAGTGTCCGCTCGGCGCCGACTACCATGGAAAAGGCTGGCCTTACTTGGCCAGGCGTAATATGGATTCAATCAAGAGGCTAAGCGAGGTGATGGATTGGCATCATCAAAATTGATATTGAGGAGTGATCATGATGACCGTACATGGAATAGGAACAGTTCCGTTAGTGTCATGATGTTATAAAAGTCTTTGCTTGTCCTCGAAAATATGTTGTTCTTCTCATCATCACCTCAATCAGATCAGTCTTCCATCGCAACAACGAGTTGTACTTCCTTCATTTTTTTTTGTGCTTTTTATTCACTCACTTAGGAACTTTCCTACCACTTTCACTTACAACCAATTTTTCGATTCAAAATGGCCGCTATCGGAGCAGTTGCAACCCTCGGCACCGCCATTGGCAATGTCGCTACCTTTTTGGGGCTCGTCTCATCGGGCATTGGCATCATGTCGGCCATCAACACGAAGCCCAAGGAGGTTGACTTCTACACCATCCGCATGGAAATCGGAGACAACCAAGATGCCGCGGGCAACCCTCCTTCCATCATCCTGTCCGACTTCTCCAACACCCAGATCTTTGGTGTTTTCGAAGGAAATAGTGACAAGCCCGAGGACCAATGCCGCAATAATGGTGACTTGGAACTATTCAAGGGCCTGAAGAACGCTGAGGCGCCTATTCAGAGCTTCAAGACCAACAATGGTTTCAACCTCAAGTCTCTCGATATCCAGCCTGGTGGCAATGCCATCTGCGTCTCCAACATCATTCTCAAGGGAAGTGACACCCAGGCAAGACGCGACGAGGTCTTCATCCCTGTTGGTGACTTGGGCTTCCAGTGCGGCCGCGAGTGGAACTGGGGCGCCGTCCTCAATGGTGTTCGCCAGCGCTGCATCTGGCTTGACGGTCAACCCGACGGCACCAACAAGCCCATCCAGTCCCTTCACCTCGACATGGAGAACCTTGCCGGTATCTTCAATAAGGGCAAGAACGACACACTAGCCAAGACCACCTTTGAGCAGGCTTGCAAGTACGTTACCGACAACGTGGGACAGGTCGCAAACCGCAACAGCTGCAAGGAGTCCTTCAGCAAGCGCTCTCTTTCCGGCAAGAACCAGACCATTGATACTGTTCCCTTCCTTGAGGAGATTTCTGGATTCTTCAATGGCAAGGACGAGTCGCTGACCAAGTTTGCCGGTGCTCCTTTCATCACCTCCGACAACAAGATCTGGGACTCCACCAAGAAGGCCTTCACTGACGTTTCTCCCAAGAGCGTTCCCACCAAGCGCTCCCGTCACTTTGCCCGCATGGAGGAGAAGAGGGGTCTGGCTTCTACCTTGAAGGGCGAGCGCTGCGAGTATGCTGCTAATGGGGCAGCTCCAGTGTGTAAGGTTGTCAAGGAATTCGCCGTTGGCTCTGCCTGATTTCAAACGTTCGGTTCCTTGATTGATTGGATCATTTCTTTGTTTTTTTGTTCAGCCTTGTAGATTGTTTGTTTAGATTTCTTGAATCGCACTTCGCTTTTTAGAAACGTCTGCTGAACCATTTAACGTGTGTTTGCTAATCATTTGTCAATTCACACTCTATCATGGGTCAACTCCTCTAGCTTATGACGAGTAGAAAGTGAAGTACAAGCAGACCAATCATCTATTAAAGCTACGGGACTTTGCAAGTGAGGTGAGATTAAGGTGACACTTCTCTCGGATCGAAAGGGCACTTAACTTTAAGGTGGCAGGGAAGGCAGCAGGGATGGTCCAGAAGAACTTTCAGTTCAGGTTGTGGGGTGCCTACGCCATCAAGAACCTACGGAGTACACAACATGGTATCAGTCGATCATTTGCTTGGGCAGAATTATTCTACCGAAAACACTATAGATCTGGCGCTTGATAACGATTTCCAGAACGAGCCACAGAACGTTTCAATTACCTTGGTGTCCTTGCCTGCATAAGCATCAGGCAAGTCGCGTATGGACCCGACTTCTGCGTTGTCATATTGTTCGAACAGAACTCAAACCCATTCATTAAACAGACCAGAGAATCTCACGTCAGCTTAAATCAAATAGCCGAAAACGTGTATTTCCTCCATTCCCAGCTGATAAGACTGCCGATTGCGAGGGTTTCAGCGAAAGGATCAATGTTCATCGTCGCTTGCCGCTGCTGGGGGGCGAGTCAGCAGCTACCTGACAGACTCACTGTTGGCTTCATGAGGTAATGTTATACTCCTAGTTCAACTAGCAAGACAACCAATCGGGGTAGACTTCCTCTTGAAAGGTGACCTCGAATCCTGAAAGGGGAAACGGCCCCCCTGCGACATCAGACCCCATGGGGCTTAGAGCTTGGGGGTTGTTTAACTTGGCGAGGCAGGCAGCTAGACATTTGTCTTGGCACGTAAGCCGCCAATACTTCACATCGCAGCGGTCAAGACCTCAAAATTTGCCAACGTTAGGAGGCTTATTGAGAAAGAAATTACTACGGGGCATTTCCGATCAGGCAGCCATTATTTTTCTCATTGCAGAAGTTTGCTAATAGTCTGGGCTCGATCATGTTCAGGACGGCCAAGTATAAGTATGATTGTTCTGTGCTTGCATGCAATCCTCACGATCAGAAGTATCACCTCAATCAGCTTGCATCTCCTCATTAGTTAACTCGCCAATCCCAAGTTTTAAACGAAAATCATCCATCCAGTCAACATGGTCTCCCTCAAGAACGTCGTCCTCGCAACTTTCGCCGGCTCTGCACTAGCTTGCGTCGATTTCGTCGCAAGCATCAACAACTTCCAATATGCCACTATCACGCTCACAGACAATGGTCAAAAGGTTTGTAGCGTGAACGGATACGGCGACGTTAATGGCTGGCGTGAGTTATTTTCACCGCACTCTGACATGGCAACTATGCACCAATAGCTAATTGTAATCTCAAACTTAGGTCTGAACTGCCGCTCTGGATACTCAGCATACATGCGCTTCCGTGATGATGTTGTGGAGTACTCTGCGCCGCATGGCTCGTGGACATTTGCGACAAAGTGCGAGTACATGGCTGCACCTGGCGCTGGAGCTGCTGGTATCAATGTTTGCACTGCTAGAGTGTTTGGCTGTTAATTTGTCAGAAAACATTTGGGAGCGCCAAAAAGAATTAGATCAAGTGGATGGAAAAGCCTGAAGCTACCATGAATGCGCTAAGTGTTTATGACGAAACCAGTAGGATGATTAGTTGATGCCAAGCATCTTGAACTCTTTTTTGTTGTTAAACACCATTGACTTTCTACTGTTCCGTAGGACGCTGTGAATCAAAAAGTGCTAGCTGCCTATCGTGGGTCTCTATTCTTACCTCTAGCGGCATTCGGCCTCTGGGACATGGTCAGTCTTTTCTCGACCAGAGTCAGCCGTCTGAAATTTCACAACTTTCTCCATTCTCACTTAGCTCTTGGGCTCTGACATTTGAATCCATAAGAGCCTATGTTGTCATTCAACGTTACATTCTCATGAATTGGATCAATCGTGTCTGTTAATAAGAGTTAAGTCAGCTCGGGCACTAGCAAGAAACATGGAGTTGACGACTAAATCGGGGGTTTCGTCTCCGAGATGCGGAGTCTAGTGGGCCATACCAACTCGGGGGCATTGGATGATTCATGCGTCCAGGTTCAACTCGGGTTGTCCGTTTGTCGTGCTCAAGAGAAGAGCTTGGCAAAGGTGCTGACTTTTTCAGTTTTCAGTAAAGACACTTTGTCCACTTAACTTCGTTCCATGCAGAAATTGTAGACTCAACAACCAAACTCGAGACTCATTGGAATCTTGCGCAGTAACACCGCCTCGAAGCCCCTGCGACCCAGACTTTAGCATTTTGACCCCGCCATTTGAAGTCTTCAACCGCGATTACCCCGCAGAAACCATGGCAAGCACCACCGTCGCGGGGCAGAACTATGATGTCCGCATCGAAGTCATCTCCCAGCCCGAGGACTTTACTCAAGTCACCGAGGTCGTCCGAGACGCATTCGGTCACCAAGCTCGTGATGGTGTCTACCTGTCCATGAACCCCGGCTGGGATACGCCGGAAGGCGTGGTTCGCGGCGCCGGTCGCATGGCTAACCGCTTCAAAACCGTCAACCAGAACAACAAGGGCGACCCCAATGTCGTCTTCCTCAAGGCCACCCTTCCGGATCCCGAAAATGCCGGACAGCGCAGAATCGTAGGCATGGCAATCTGGGCACAGCAGTCCGCCATTGAAGGTCACGGCGATCAGCCACCGAAAGACTTGATCAAGGAGCTCGGGCTGGAGTCCATCTTCCCCGGCAACGAAGCCGAGCAGCGATACGCCGCAGCCTGTATGGGATCGCTGCACAAGCGACGTGAGGAGGTCATCGCAGAGAAGGCGACGGCGGCTGAGCCGGCAGTTTTCGTGCTGGACATGTGCGCCGTGGATCCCAAGTTCCAGGGTAAGGGCATCGCCAAGAAGCTGGTTCAGTGGGGTCTCGATGAGGCGAAGCGACGTGGCGGGCTTGAGCTACTCTTGGAGGCGTCAAGTATGGGTAGACACGTGTATTCCAAGCTGGGCTTCAAGCAAGAAGGTCCAGAGATCGAATATGACGTTGAAGAGCAATTCGCGCACCGAGACAGACCTTCGAATATTTTCATGAGGACTGGAGACGGCCAGTGACGTTCTGAAGGGGAAAAGGGACACAGCTTGGTATTCTAAACAATAGCTCGAACAAAAGATCTGTTCATCCTCGTAATGTCTCTCAAGCTTTGAAATAGAGGTCTTTCAGAAGGGGAAAGCATACGCCCACGTGCCACACGGCGAAGTTACAGCCGATTCTATGACCTTACACATGGATTATGTTCAATGGTATTATTATTGAAACTATAGACGCAAGCAACTATGAAACTATAATGGCCTAAACGGCGTTGGATGTAGTTTCTTGCTTGGTGTGATGTTCGGAGAAAGGTCTCTCATCGCTTGCCTTCTCAGTTGGGTTGCTGTTGTCGGTGTGGACCGATGCTCGTTGGAACGCGGACTCGTCTTTATCCTTGCGAGTGATGTAGCCTGGAGGCACCCACTTGGTGGAAGAGTAGGGCTTGACGCTTGGGTCGCTGTACATTCTGTCGACGTTCTCGAGGGACAGCATTTTCGTCTCGTAGAGGAAGAACCATACGAGGAAAGCGGCGGCTAAGTTGCAACCAGCAAAAACGAAACCGTATGCGAAAGAAATACCGTTGGTCGCGAATGGTGTCAGGAACGAGATGAGGAAGTTGCCCAACCAGTTACCGGCGGTAGCAAGAGATGCCTGCTTGGCTCTAGTTCGGAGAGGGAATGTCTCTCCAATGACGCACCACGCCATAGGTCCCCAGGTCTATAAGATAGATAGTCAGTAAGGAGAATCGTTAAAGTTGGCAGGGGGAAGCTTACGCTAGCAAAGGAAGCAATGAACATGCAGGCCGAGACGATCATCACGATGCCACTGGTTGCGCTGGTTTCGGGAGGAAGGGCAGTGCCGACAGAGGCGAAGATTGTGAGCCAGGCAAACTGCCACAGAGCACCAATAAACATGGGCCAGCGTCTACCGTATCTCTCAACAGCATAGAGACCATAGAAAGTGCACACGACGTTGACGGCACCAAGAATAAGCTGAACCATGATCGGATCGTCAATACCAGCCGACTCGAAAATTTGTGCTCCGTAATAGAAGAAGTAGTTGATACCGGTCCTATGGTGGATGTTAGACACTGTTCTTAGACATTGAAACTTCGGTGGACGGCAACATACCACTGCTGCAGGAAATGAATGCAGATACCCAGGATCGTTCTGTAGACGGTCTTCGGGATTCCAGAGGATCCAGTGAAGCACTCAAGCCAAGTACCGTAGCCCGTCTTGGACTCCTCCTCAATGACCTTGAACATTTCCTGGAGATCCTTCTCGACGGTCTCGTTGTGCGGATCGTCCTTAAGACCACGGAGGCGCGCCATGGACATGCGAGCGCCTTCCCAATCCTGACGACCTGCGAGCCATCGAGGAGATTCGGGAACGGCGAGGATTCCCAAGCCCAATGGCAGGGAGAAGCCAATACCAAGGCCGATAACGATGCGCCATGAAGCGTCGGACTCCTGGATGTTGCGAACGCCGAAGTTGATCAAGTTGGAAATGAGGATGCCGAAGGTGATGAGAAGCTGGTAGGATGCGACAACAGCACCACGAATCTCGCGGGGAGAGCACTCCGACTGGAACATGGGCACACCGATAGACAAGTTGCCGACTCCCAGACCAGCGATGAAGCGACCCATCATCATGTGAACCCACGAGTTCATGGCTGTGATCTGGATAATGTTTCCAACGATAAAGATACTGACACCAAAACTCAAGCTCCTTCGTCGGCCCCACCAGTCGGCTGTGTAGGCACCTGAGAGCGCACCGATGAGAGTACCGATACTCATGAGCGACACCATTAAGGACTGGGTAATGGGAACCCATTGCGGAATACCGTCGGCGTCTGGTGCACCGGTTGCGAAGCGTCTCTTGAAGTCCGTGAACAGAAGCATAGATGAAATTTGACCGGTGTCATAACCGAACAGGAAGCCTCCTATGCTGGTGATAACACCAAGCAAAAGCGACTCGATGCCGCAGTCGGCGCCATTAATGCGAATGGACCTTAACTTGGGGTTAGTGACTACCAGAGTGTACAGTGCAACGGCTCTTTCTTACTTCTTGCCCAACCCCATGTTTTCAGATGCTCTTGTACGGAATCGAGATCGAGCTTGGGTGGAATCTGGAGCAGTGTGTGAGGGAGCAGAAGCTCTTCGCTCAAGAACTCATGCAGATGTCCTAATAGTCCAGTGAAGGAGTAGCGGAGATAGGATGAAAGGTCGGCTCAAGCCCAGTTGTGTGGGAAAGCCAGAGAGCGTGGGAAGTGATGCTCATGTCTCTCATGTATGCACCGTGATGGCTTTATACTGCAGCCACATCCTGCCACTTCGCAGATGTGGACGAGCCTGAGTCGGCTGACCGACTATAGTGATTGGCAACGATGCTATGACGTTGCCCCAGAGGCCGACTCGGTCCTATCCTTTCTCCATACTGGGGCGCAGACCGGCAAGGTTGATGAAGGCTCGATGGAAGGTGTGGGATGACCTTGGGAAGTCCTTGTTGTATCCGTACATGGACACAATCCACTTTCATCCCACGCCTTCATCTGGGGGAGACAGGAAAGGCGCCACCCACGCGACTGACTGTCGGAAGCCCCATGCATCGACAATCCGGGGTTGGAAGGGCGCCGCGCATTCCACCAAGGCAGGACTTGGTGTCTGCGAGTCGTGCGAGCTAGAGAGCTGGCAGTGCCAGCGAGTTGAAAAGCTCAGATCAAACAATAGACAAGCTGGGCAGGGCGAAAAGCACCTGTTCATGGGGCTCACTCCGTCGACAATGGTTGGGAGACTTGAGGGTGAGGCTTCAGATCGGCTGCTTGGCCCCCGTCATTGCCGACAGCGAGGCAGGGGTACGCGGACATTGGCATACGGAATCGATTTGTGAAGCCAAGACACCGGCTTATGCTGCCAAGATGAGTCCACGATGGGAGGCCAAGCTCTCAAAGCGCGACCGAGTCTCCCTAGAAACTCTGCAAGACTGCTGATTCTTCCACCTAAACGAATGTCAAAGCCTGCAATAGGCGAAGGCGGAACCGGCAACGTGGGGCCGGGTTTGCACAACGCGACGTCTTGGAATTGAACACCAGGAATAAAAAGTAATGACGATCCCCAGACCCTCACGTGCGAGTCAGACAGCGGCGCGACCGACCTGTTTCTGCTTGTTCAGAAGTCCATTGTGCTGTAAGATGCAGCCGGGTCACTGGATTACTCCGAGACAGAATGTGACGTGCCTAGACTGTGAGCGCAACGCGTCTTGTTCAACTTAACTATGGACTTCCAAGACTGCTGGCTGGGCGAATGTTGGCAGTTGGCAAAGTTGTGCTTTTTCAGTCTGGGCAGACTAACAAGTCAATGCCATCCCTGCGATGCCCCCGTAATTCAGCGCGCTGGACGCCTCTGGCATTACCTAAAGTGTTGCTTGTTGCTCCATCTTGAAAAGTTTACCATCGACAGTCAAACAACTGAAAGCATTTCGCTACAGGTTTCTTTGACCCTCATATGAATACTGAGATCGACTTGATGAGAGGAAAGCATAGCTGGCAACTTTGATCTGACAGTTTGCGTCTCGTCCGCTGGACAGCTCCTGTTGGCCTTCTACAATCACACAGGTTCTAGCTTCATGGTCTGATAGCTTCACAGTACAGTTCAAAACTTCCAGTATGTATGCTTCTCCGCCCATAATGCTGGAGCCCCCATGGGACATCCGTTATGTAGCAATACTTCCGACAGCCTCCCATCGGGGCAGCCGGGGAACTTGACCGCCATGCGCGGAGCGTCGGGGCCCCAAATTGCATGCCCCATTCTCCGCAGTTTCGGGGTGGAATGTGGAGTGTAACGGTCCGATTGCGAGTGGGAACCGCCCAAGACTCTCGCTGTATTCAACGGACCGACTCGAACGTCTTTGATGGGGAAAGGAGAAATGATAAATGGAGAGCGATGTCTTGGCTTTCTTGGATTTCACACGTCTGCTACCATCTATTTCGAGTTTTCTCCATCCTTTTGCTCAATCGCTGGGACTGATACCCCAACCATCCCCCAGAATCATGTCCAATTCTCCATGTTTTGCACCATCTGATGACCGTCACAAACTTTTCGGTGCTTGCCTCGATGCCTCCTGTTCATCCCGCACTTCAGTCTCACCGGAGAGCCTCCGAGATCCTCCGCAAGCCTGAGTTTGGGGAGAAAGGGGTAAAAGAGGGTCGTGGTACCACCGAGTCGGTGAGCTTGAGCGTGGCCTCTTCTAGAACAAGTCTCTCACAGGCTGCGGCAGCTGACCGACCATTCTCTCCACTGAATACGGACGCGAGGGTCGGGACGATTCGGAAAAGTGACCACTTTGCAGAACGGAAAACCACCATTGCGTTCCACTTGAGTCTCCTGTGAAAAATTATGCTGATCAAGCGGTAGACAAATGATATTTCATTCTCTTCCGGGCGGCTAGGGCTTGGCTACGATTGTAGGCTGCATATGGCCAACTCGAGGAGGAAACTCTTTTGGGGTTGCTATCTTCCCACAAGGCTAGGGAACCACCTTTTCCCCAGCCGAGAGCATTGAGACCACACTCTCATGTTTGAGCCTCAACCCACGTGAACCACGTTTCCTTCCCTGAAGCCTGGAGAGTGTTCCTGCCAGTAGCCCTTCTGGTTGGTGTAGAGTCGCTTCCCTGTCGCCTCATCCACAAAGTCGCAGTTGAAGTGTGTATGACCGAACGCCCAGACCTTGATATTAGGGCTTTTCCAACAATCTTCGTTTTGCAAGTCTGTTTGAAAGTCAGATTTAATGTCGCTTTGAGCATGACAAGGTTCAACAGCGCGGATATCTTCGGTCGGACTGTAGTGCGTGAAGATGACAATCTTGCGCTCAGAGTCGACGGATATGGCGTTGACTCTGCTGTTCAACCAGGCTAGGTCTTGCTTGTGCAGTTGGCAATGCTCTTCGACAGTCCAGTCATCGATTTCGCGGAAGTCGTTTAGGCTGTTGCTGACTGGCGTCTCTTCGATGATGGGACATTGGAGAATGGTCTGCATCCCAGTACCGTTATGTGGCTGTCGGGAATTCGGTATTCTCGCTGATACATGGAGACGAACTCGCCAACTGCGCTTTCAGGATTCTACTTCCGTTCACTTCGATTCGCTTTTCCGAATTTGCCCAACGTCTCCCACGCGTTATCCCAGCTAGAGCCATATGGCTCATGGTCGCCAAGAACATAGAAGACAACGCGAAATTGGTCCAGCAGTACGTGTCTCATCCTCACTTATTCCTATCAAGTTTGCATCCATCGATATCATATGGTATGCAGGCATTGAGCCGTAAATACCCTCAATTAGAAATCAGAATTGACCGACACCAGAAACTAGAATACCTCTAGTAGGAACTAGCCATGGCGCTCAGCCGGCCACCATCCATGACCATGATCGAACCATTCGAATAGCTGCCGGAACGACTGGCAAGGTAGAGTATTGCTCCGGTCATCTCCTCATCCCCCCCAAACCTCCTCGCAGGAATGAATTTCGTATCATCAGGAGACTCGGTCTCTGGCTTGCGGTCACCGATAAGCCCAGAAGCAATTTCTGAGGGGAATACTGGAGTTTATTAGTTTTGCAAAATTGAGATGCAGAATCAGAACGGTAGTACTCACACCCAGGGGCGATCCCGTTCACACGAATCCCATGTCTAGCCAATTGGCTGCTGGCCTGCTTAGTGAGCTGCATTATAGCAGTCTTACTAGCCAAGTACGGGGGCGTCGAGGAGAAGTGCCGACTGAAAGCTGAAATACTGCTCGTGAAGATGACTTGGCTCTGGATGGCGATCACGTTGCTGCCTTCCTGGTCTGGCTTGCCGAAACCACCCTTGAGAGCATTCCTGTTACCGGCATCAAGGAGTTCAAGGAAGGCTGACATGGTAAAAAAGGCAGCCGTGATGTTCACATGCAAAACCTCCGTCATTTCCGTCATGGAA
Organism: Colletotrichum tamarilloi; assembly: GCF_030869305.1. Classification (NCBI taxonomy): domain Eukaryota; kingdom Fungi; phylum Ascomycota; class Sordariomycetes; order Glomerellales; family Glomerellaceae; genus Colletotrichum; species Colletotrichum tamarilloi. The sequence continues at coordinate 41,321 of NW_026849474.1, read as the reverse complement.
AAGTCATCGAAGAGAATCTTCTTCAAATCGGAAACGGAATGCGCTGGGTTAAAGCGAACAGAAGGCCCAAGAACACCTGAATTGGCGATAACGAGGTTGACATAGCCGACTTCCTTGGTGATACGGTCGACAATGGATTGGAGGTCTTCCTTTGAGGTGACATCGCACTTGTGGGGGATCAGGTTGGGATGTTCTTTGGCTGCGTCTTCAAGCACCTCAAGACGGCGCCCAAGGATGTAGACCTTGGCGGCACCTTGAGAGACTAGGGCCCTCGCCATTGTAAGGCCGATACCTAGGTGCTGTCTTAGCACTGGGTTCATCTACGTCTTGCCGGAGGATGCATACCTGTCCCGCCGCCTGTAATCACGGCGACGATGCCGTCGACCCTGAAAATCGCGTTCGAATTCATCGTTGCTTCTTCTTCTACTGCAGTCCTTGCAAGATTGTGAAAGAGCGGTCGATTTCGTTGATGCAGGTCGGGGATTGATCCCCGCGATGTTGTCGGACTTCTCCATCATATATACTCCAGCCCCCGCGCCAATGTCCGGACAACAGAGGTGGCGCCCATAAGGTGTAAGCACCTCCTGCAGCCACATCCGTGCCTTGTACTAGGTTACGACTTGAACTTCGAGGACAAAGAACCAACGGACCGCGTCTGAATAGACATCCTTAGCCAATTGTATTCTTCGGTGATGTAGCCCACTTTATTTCGTTAAGTCGCTCAAAGTAAGAGCTCTGATTGTTGTCTGAATTGAGCGACTTGTAAGCGACGGCTTCAATATCGGCAACAGCTGGCAGAAAGAATTATGGTGATTATTGGTGGTCAGCTGGGTTTACAAATCGAACACGTTTACAAATCGGAATGCTTTACAAATTCAATCAGTTTACAAATCAAATCTGGCTGGAGCAAGGCGGCGCTCCTCCTGCGATAAACCGACACTCGGCGGTGCTCCACCTCAACCTTTGATCGTGATTCTTATCTCATGACGACGGATCACCTGGATTTGCAGTCTCACTGAGCTCACCACATCACTCTACCCTACGTGATCAGACTGACTGCATGTCTTCCCTTTGAGCTTCGTCATGTCGTCGGCATCCAGCAGCCCTTACAGTACTAAACGCGGTGCAAAGTACTAAGCCTACAAAGCCTACAAGAATACGTAACGAAACGGACTGTTATTATAGATATACCATAATTAAGGTGATAAAACTTCAGGCTTTTTCAACGCCGCTCGACGTGGTAGAAGTGGGCATCAAGCCATGCTAGCCGCAGCAATGAGGCTTTATATCTCGCAGGTACATGCCGAAATGGGTGTTGAGTTAGGATCAAGGTGATTGATGTTGTGTTTGAAAACATATACTATTGATTCTGCGCCTCTGTATATGTTTTTAACTCTATAATTCTGACAGGGGTCGTCCATACAACACATCGTGTAGGTCTAGTAGATGCTCCAGTCACCATTCATCTTCAGGTCAGGGGTGTGAATTCCCCGCTTCTCTTTCTCAATCTCCTCTTGCATGGTCCAGTTGGGTTCCCATTTGAACCCCTTGGGAAGGTTTGTATGCTCAAAGGGAGTGCCATTCTCGAGATGACTGCGGCCTTCGGCAAACTTTTCGGTGGCGTACTTCGCAGGGTCGTGAGTCCATATCCATTTGCCAAGTCCCATCGGGCCCCCTTTTGCGGCAGACTTCATGACCTCTTCAAATCCACCCTTCCGGTGCATCTCTCGTCGATTGGCGAATCCAAGACGCTGGAGGGTAGAGGCGCGTCGAATGCTATTGGTTTCAGGCACAGTCAGTTTGGCTCGAGGGATCAGAGGCCATATGCATATAGATTTAGACGTACCGCAATAGTTCGTGAACCTTAGTTCCAATGTTGGCGTCCCTCTTTCCGGCAAGCCGCAAGCATTCAGCCAGAGATTGAGCATCCTCCAGCGCTGTAGATGCGCCAGATATCGAAGATGGAATAAAGGCGTGCGCGCTATCACCAAGCTGAAGAATCCGACCCTCGGGCGATGTCCACTTAGGTTGAGGATCGCGCCAGCAGAGCTGCCATTTGACGATGCTGTTCTCGGGGATGTTTCGAATGCCTTCCAAAATCAAAGGGTCCCATCCTTCGGTGACTGGCAGTTTACTAACAAACTCATCGCCAGTGATGGTCTCGGCCCATGACTCCGATGCAGTCCCATCGTCCTAGAACGATAGTGGTTAGTCGTTTCCATCTGTCAGGAGAGCAAAACTAGTTGCGAGTGTGGTCCAGGAAAAGCGGCATACCGGCATCGTGATTGCGATGACAATAGAGTCATTAGCAGTGATGAAGATGCAATGGAAGTCGCCACTATAAAACCAAAGTCAACATACTGATGAGTTCATCAAGTGTCGGTAAGAACTCACCCGGAATGAGTGCGAAGATCAGGCCTCGTCGTCTTGATCAGTTTCTCATAGAGGTTCTTGTTTTTCACCGGGTCAAGGCGGTAGAAGATGCGGCAAATGACGAATCCTGTGGGAACGGCTCTGATTGCTTCTCCCATGACCACTTTGTGCGACTTGGTGCCTAGACCATCGGCAGCAACCACAATGTCAGCCGTGAGTCGCTGGCCATCAGCTGTGACAGCAGTGCCTGTTCCTTCGGCAGCATTCTCAATGTAGTCAACGACATTCACGCCAAACTTGACCGGGATGCCTAGACGCTTGCATTGGTCGTAGAACATGATTGACATGCCCGGTCGGCTAACCATAGTCCTGATTCTCAGGGGCCAAGCAACGTGGGGCTGGACATCGTCTCTGTTGTACTCAAACTCTTGAGGTTGACAGACTTCTTGACCATCAAGTCTTCGGTATGAACAGAACGCATCCCACGATTGGCGGTGATACTCCTCGAGCATGCTCGGGTAGTCCTTGAAAGTTGCGAGAGCAGATGGTCCAATGAAAATCACGTCGCCTGTGTCCGAGTGTCAATTAGTCCATTTATTTCTGATTATTCGTTATTTCTACTTCATGTATCAAAAACATGGCTCACCAATTGTAGAGTTTTTGTTGTTCTTCTCCACAACTTCGACATCGTGTCCTTTTTTCCAGCACTCGAGAGCGGTCAGTAGGCCGGCAGGCCCACCACCAACGATGAGAACCTTGAGTCCTGTAGATGGCCATCGGAGCACGCCATCTAAGAGAGTGCTTTCGTGCGTTGGTTTGGGGACACCGCCGTGTGCAGAATCGCCGTTGGTTTGTTGGGCTATGAGGGTCATGGCTGGCGCTTTTCCCACGATTGGCCTGTTGGAATTAAGGGTTTGATGAAGCTATCGTTGAATCAAAAGAATTGTGTTGGTATGATCAAGACCTCTAAGACCAAGGTCTTCAGCTTATATATTTCTCCAAGCCAGCGATTACTCGATCTTAGTCTTGACTAGAATATCCCGGCGGTTCAGTGATGGCTTACACGGTCAGAAGACGGAGCGCGTCGAGTGGGGCTTGATATTGGCGGCATTACGATTCTGGCCTGCACGGCCGACGGCTCGGGACGTTAGTCGCTCCCGATTCTCGGTAAATGCTGTATCTGTATGGAATAGGCCGCCCAGGGTTTCCCGAAGCCGTTGTGGAGCGCGTCGGGAGCAGACCATCAGCAACCAAATCCTTTCTCTGTAGGATAGTCTGGTCCAAACGATCAATGATGATTGGGCGAGCTGAATCGCATAAGCCATTGCAGCAAGTCTCGAATCCGGGGTTGCCAGTCTTGCAACTGTCAACCCGACGGTTTAGCTGAACTCAAAAAGCGGGACTTTGAGATGATGGGTCGGGGTAGCCCCGCTGGTCTACAACTTCGGACGGGTCCTGCTGAAAGCTTGTCTTCAAACTGACACATTCGTGTGATTATCCTAGCTGATTATTGCCAACGAGCTGCTTCGAAATACTCCATGCCCCCCAGTTGCTCGTGCTGTTCCCTCTCTGTCATGCTCAAAATCCGTCTCGGGCTTCATTGCATGGTGCACACCTAACGAATTAACTTGCTTGCGCTATCCAGTCGCCTTTCAAGCCTGATCGTCCGAATTCTGGGTGAACGAGTATGGGTGTACGAGTATGCATGAACTATAGAAGGGACCCCCTCCCGAACCTCCTGCAACGACACCTAATCTCAGCCTCATAAGCCACATCCAAATAAGCCGCGACGTATCATCCGTATGTGTCAAAGTTTTGGAAAGTACCATGAAGCAAACAGGCTGCTGCAGCTGGTAATTGTCGGAAATGTCCCTGTGATGTGATTCAACGACATGGCTTCCATGCACGAGCCACCATGCCAGGCATCAGACATCACAACCAACTGCATGATGTTATCGTACGAGCTCCATTCTCTCTGGGAGACTCGCTGTGTTACGTGCGTTGCTTCCTTTTTCGCGAACGTTTCCTCGCCGAAAAGAGTATCTTCGCCGTGGTCCCGCATAATTGAATCCGGCCAAGCAGAGGGGCAGTGAGAAGCGTACAATTCCCTGTACTTTACGGAGTAGATGGCATTAAATCACTTACACTAGCTAGGAAATGCATGCCTTCAAGTGGCCTCCAACCCCCTGGCCTAAAGATCCCAAATACAAGGAATTGGGAATCTGGAATAACGAACATTTCTGCAACGGCTTCGAGGCTTTTACCATGGCCCCTCTCACTAAGGTAGGGCACATCATTGGACCTAGGAGGAGGTTCACCTGTTTCTCATTGACGTGCGAAAACATTTGAGAGATCGGCATATTCATGCCTACTTGCCAATGTAAGTCGTTCTTGTCTCTCAGGCGTTGCTGCTATCGCGCCTCGAAGCTAACAACGTGGCCTAGCTACTCTGCGTTTGGAGGAGGGCCTGAGGAAGACAAAGTGGAACCAATCTGAGGTTACCAGTCCTAATGACGCCTTTGATTATGGTGATAGTACTAAAGGGGATTTGAGTTTGTCTCAATCTTGGAAACAGTAACCCTAAGAAGATGCACCCGTTCGGATACTTCGCTTTTTGAAGGCGACCCTGCCAGATTGAAATTGGCCGTGCTTGTCATCTTGAGAACCTTTAAATCCCGACGACTATGTGAGACCACCCAGCTGTTGCAGCTTACGGTACGTTGAAACTTAACCCACATACTACCTTACCATGAACGTCAAATCACAGTGCTATCTTTCAGTCTGCTCTCGTCGTGAAGAGTTATCTTCGTAATTATGAAAAGTGATGGAATTACCGACGCACTCACAAACAATTGTGCACTGCATAATTATAAATATACACTATACCCTGCATCATGGCACCATACAAGCTCCACGTCGTACTCTACCTAACCAATTCGTCCAGATTCGTGCGTTGGTTCCATGTTTACGAACCTTGCATACGCCGTGAATAGTATCTTCGCCGCCAACATGCATACTTGTCTCCAGCCAAGGAGAGGGGTAAATAGAAATTAATCAAGCCTCTTGTGCACACGTGCTAATCGTATCACTGTTGTGACCTCCTCATCCTTAAATCGAAAAAAAATTCTCAAGGAAACATTGCCATTTCGTTCAGGGTGAAAGACCTGATCTCAACCTTCGACGCCTTTGTTCTTGTTCCGTTTCCGACTATGTACAGCAACACCATAAGCGCAGCCCCTGCGGCCGCGAACCTGGCCACCGTCGAAGGCTCGGGACACATCGTTCCCCAAGATGTACAGTGAAAGACACAGGACCTCATTTCTTCTCAATCGTTGACACGAATTAGGCCCCCGATGACAACGCGTCTGAGCTTAGGGAGGTGAGTTCGAGTCTTGGTGACTGTATCCTAGACGACATGGTCAAGCTAATGATCAATAACAGAGCATCGCTTCATCAAGCACGAGTATCGCCTCCTCCATTCTTGATTATCGAATCGAAAATGGTCGAACGTACCACAAGTACAAAGACGGCCGTGAGTATTGACCCAATGGAACATCGGCAATAAGAGCAAACCTGACGTCGATGACGCAGAATATCATATTCCCAATGACGCATCGGAATCTGACAGACTGGGTGAGTCCCTCTGTTCAACTGGTCTCAACTAAGCTGATAAGCAAGCCAGATTTGCAACACAACCTTTTCCTGCTGACCTTGGATAACAAGCTGGGTCTCGCACCTCCGAACGCCCCCGACTCAAAGGTGAAGAGGGTCCTTGATGTCGGCACTGGCACTGGAATCTGGGCAGTTGACTTTGGGGAGGAACACCCTGAAGCTGAAGTAAGTACTGATAGATGCTTTTCATGGTGTAAAGCTAATGGCAGAGACAGGTCCTCGGCATTGATCTCTCTCCGTCTATGCCACAGTTGTAAGTACCTGGTATAAAAGTCAAGTTCAACTAGCAGCCATACTTGGGACTGCATTAGCACCTGGTTTCAAGACACTGACACCTTCAAGCATCCCTCCTAATGTCAAGTTCGAGATTGATGACCTAGAAGAGCCTTGGGTCTACTCGAAGCCGTTCGATTATATCCACACAAGGGCGATGAACTCCTCAATCACTGATTGGAAAGTCTACATCAAAAAGTGCTTTGAGTAAGAAGCCCTCGTCGAATACCCAAACTAAAGTGAAATATGCCTGTTGACTCATGCTTTTGCAGCAACCTCAAATCGGGAGGTTTTCTAGAGCTGCAGGAGTACGACGTGTTCGTCAAGTCCGACGATGGTACCTTGAAGCCGGAACATGCTGTCTCCAGATGTGTCGACCTGATTTATGATGCATCCATCAAGTTTGGAAGGCCCTACCAGCACATCGAACCGCTTGCAGAGATGATGAGAGAGGTCGGATTCGTTGATGTTACAATCCAGAGCGACAAATGGCCCTCGAACGCATGGGCTAGGGACCCTAAGTATAAGGAATTGGGCATATGGAATCACGAGAATATGTCTTCTGGTGTTGAGGGCTTCACCATGGCCGCTTTTACTCGCATACACAACTGGACGAAGGAAGAAGTGCAGGCCTTCCTGGTTGATGTCCGGAAGGACCTGAAAGACAGGTCTATTCATGGGTACTGGACAGTGTTAGTAATAAGTTGGTCCTGAGATTGGTATTAGCTGACATCTCATGACAGTTACAATATTTACGGAAGAAAGCCAGAGGCATAAAGAAAGGTAGACAACATTGAGGGAGCAGATGCTCTGCCGAATGAGAGTGATGTCATTTCAACAAGGGATATCTTGCGTACATGTACCTTAGCTGAGTAAGTATGGAAGTGCTTGCTAATGAAAAGAATAGTGAAACGAATTTATTCCATTTCGTATCCTGTACAGTCGAAGATTTCGATCATTGTCCCCTACTCGGGTCGTTCTCATTCGTCATTGAGTGATGCTGCATTTTTACCTGACCACAACGCTCTGGTTTTCCAGGTGTTCACACATGGACGAGCCGTGGGCGGGAGAGAAGCTTGTCCTACGTTGTGGTATCAAGGTGCTTCCTTGGCAGAGAGAGACGGGTCCTGAGGACATCCAGAAGCCGCCTTAGTTTGGCAAAAACGGTAATCGTGAAGCTTAATTGTCTCCTTCCGGAGAAAGGCCAGGAATTGTAGAATAAATCGCTTTCACGCTCCCACCCAAAGACGAGCTTTTACCTGGCTGGATGCAATCTCCTAGAGGATGCACCCACAATTCTGTTTTAACCTGCTTGAGAAAAACAACACCACGCTTTCTCGACATACACACCAAGTCGTGTCATCAGGCCTGAGCGCAACTGAAGTACACATCAGAACAGAATCATCACTTACACCAGCCATCAAAATGTACATTCCGGAGGCACGTGTTGAATACTTCTTCGCCATCCACGACTTCAGCATCTCCGACTCCATACTCCAGGCCATGGAAGGCATGCACGGCGACCCTTGGGACATGTCCCTCCCTCAAGCGCTCTTCTTGATATTTCTCAGCTTCGTCTTCTTCGGAAGCATAGCGCTCGGAACCAACATTCTCGTGGCCTACCTTGATGCCCGGTACAATCCACCGCAATACTACTACGGAGACAACCTACGAACGGTGCCCAACCTGCGCAGCTTTAGGGATCAATCGGAGCCGCTCCCTCGATATGAGCGCGAGGACTCTACTGGGAGACCACTTCTTGCTTTCGAAGGGAACACCCCGCCTCCCGCCTACGGTACCGTCATCAATATTTCCGCGCCATATGAGGACAATGAAGGCGACGAGGACTATTCGGCAGAATCTTCGCCGGTTGCACCAGACAGCAGCTATATTTCTTACATGGTGTAAGGCATACTACATCTCCTTGCTACTTACTACATGGGCCGACCAAGCGATGCAGCTAGAGCGTATTCGCTAGCAACACACGCCGCCCAGCTGCCAACCATCTGTCTTAGATTGGTTCGAATGTTGAACATCGCTTTCCTACTTTGAGTCGAGACATACTTGGGAGCTCCTAGGTCAAGGACGACAAAACGGAATACGGGGATAGGTATAGGGAGAAAGGCATGCTGGGATGATATTATAAGAAACGGCAGAAAGGTTACAACGACCAGAAGAGATCCGGCCTCGAGGTCTTGAGGATTTCGTAATTCGGCGTTCGGGCGTCTTGGCTTCCTGGTATCGGGGCGTCTTATCCTCTAGCATTCGTTTGATACGGGAAGGGGCTTTTGGGTCGTGGGCAAGCATGCCGAAGTGAGATTCCGGCTCCAGATAGCTCGCATGGCGACAACAATACATAAGTTAGCCCGCATCCACTTCATACTGCCTGACCACCCATTGCCGCCCATCGTGTCACCCACTAATGTTTTTTCGCGAATGTTGCCGTGTCATGTCAGCCAAGTACAATCTCGACATGAGTGCCTTAACTTCGTATTAGCTTCAGTCTTTCTAGACCACAAGAGGGGTTGTCTGGCCACAACCAAGTCAAAGCGACGAAGCCGTCGCTCGCAAACATCCAGGAATGACCATCAGCCAAAAACAAATCAACCTTGACACGACGTATCAAGAATTGGCAAAACGGAAGGGCTCAATCGGGATTCGAACCCGAGACCTCGCCCAATTTCACGCTGTGCGCAAGGATTGGTAAACCCGAAGGGCGAATCATACCACTAGACCATTGAGCCAGGGGACCCCTGCGGGATCCAATGAGTGGTTTTGGCTGGCGACTTGGCCCCAGATCACGTATTATATATTGTTAAAGTCTTGCAATGCGACAAGTTGATCGTCCATGTCCAAAGATGCCAGCGCAAATCAGTGTAAACCCTGAACATATAGACAACCAGTATAGTGAGTCATAAATCAACTGCCAATGGAACGCAATACTACAACAAAAAAGCTACTTTACACGTCGGCACTGGGATTCATATCTCACGGGGTATCTTCACTGCAGACCAGCCAACCTTCTGAAGCCAACATTCTCCACGACCCTCAATCCGCCGTTAAGCGTAATAATCCCCTTCCCGCCCACAGTAAGTCCGTCATCCATCTTGCCCATCGCCATTTCGCTCATGAATTTGCCCAAAACTTCTGTCGGGCTGACAAAAGACGGCATAGTTGTTCGAATCACGGGGCCGAGGAACATATTCATGGCGTTGTACAGCGCGCCGGCGTTGGGCGCATAGGTCTCGACGGCCTTGTGGCCGGCCTTGTCTACGAAGGCAGGGCGGACAGATTCGGCGCGCAGACGCGGGTTCGCGGCGCGCATCTCGGAGAGGAGGGTCTCGGTCTCGCCCTTGACTCGGGCGAAGATGGCGCTGAAGCGGCCCGGCGTCTGCGTCGCGCCCTCGCCTGAGACGTAGATGAAGCGGAAGGGTTCGTTGTTCGGCGGTAGGTTGGCGAAAGCCTTTGCTGCTTCCAAAGTGTAGTCCTTTGTGATTTTGACATAATCCCTGGGGTCGTGTAAGCACTTCTCGTAGGGGTGGTTGGAGGGGTTGTGCTTACTCTTTGCTGACCTTGTTCTGGCTGATGCCCAGTGCCCACACAGCGCCGTTTGCGCCCTTGAGCTTGTCGAGTACGTCTGCGTCGTACTTTTCAAAGTCCTTGTGGATGATGACATTGATTCGAGGATCTTTTGAGGCTTCGGCCATGGGGATTGGGCTTCTGCTGAGGATTGAGATCTTTGTGATGTCCTTCATCTTGATCATGGCATCGAGAACGCCTGAGCCTACAAGGCCAGTGGCTCCAGTGAGGATGAGATGCATCGTGTTAATAGTGTCGGTTGAGTCGTGCTTTAGAGATGACAACAACGTCACTGTGGAAATTTTCACTTCTGCTAGAGTGCCCTGGATATCAAAAGTGAATAAGATGAGAGAGCAATAATCTACATCTCAGTCAGGTCAGCAGCGATCCGGCCGTCTTTTCAATCTCAGCCGTCTAAGACGGAGCGGGCGGTGCGGCCGCGTCGTGCGGACATTGAATCCACCCTGGCGCCTTAGCAGACGAATTACAGAGTCATCTGCCGGCGGAAGGCGTCCCGGAGTTAGCGCTATCGCCATCTCACGGCGCCTGAAATACGTGCGCGGCTGCTTCTGGAACCTGCACCAAGGCAGTAAGACCTCAAAAGGATCAAGTCCGAAGCTTAGACGTCCATGAAGGGACTTCTGTTCGTCTGACGGGATATTGTTGCCCCGCATAGTTGCTAATTCCATCCAGTCATAGTCACAAATCCCTTGACCGGTGTGAGGCATTCATCCAATTCTGACCTACGCTGGCCAGCTACGTCTCAAAACTCACGTCTAATTTCGCCTTGGTACCTAGCTCTAAGAGGAGGGCCATCAGCAAGCAGCCACTGCGCCGCTAAAGCCCCAGGTTGCTACATGCTGTCGCAATCGCACTGAACTGCAGCTAAAGTAAGTAAGCACGTAAGGTACTTCAGAGCATTAGAGTAGAATGCAGCAAGATTCAGCTGTTATTCCCGCCAAACGCCGAAATTACAGAATCTCCGCAGCGGAAAATATCACTCACAGCCATGCTGAGACGGTTGTTCATCCATCTTTTGCAGTGGACTTCGGTGTTCTTCCGTCCGGTTGGGCTTTTCTCTTTTTACTCTTGAATCCTACACGTTGAGTTGTTCAAAGTCGAACACTTGTCATCAGAACTTGGCAAGTGTTCATAGTCTAGCATCTTCTCGCCTAATAGCACATGATGAAACCCTCTATTAATTCTTCTTTCGTGTATTCGCTTCTCTTATAGCTCTTCAATTCTACCCCGTTGCGCCCTCGGAGCGCACTTGCCATCTCCCTTTTTGCCGATTCTTCTCTGCCTTAGCTTCATCGGCAATAAGTCCCCAAGCACTAACTACCTTTCATAAGGTTGCCAACGAAGAGGAGTAGTTTCTCGTAAAGAGATTTCGTCTCTGGCTTGGTCTAGTCTGATCAAGCACGCGGTCTAGGACTGAGCTGAGAGAATTGATCTCCGCCACTCATTTTGTCGCAGGAAGACGCAATGTTACAGAGTTGTGGACTGACTTTCGAACGAATACCATGACAGATGATTGTATGCTAGTTCCAAAGGCAGTATCTCCAATAGATTGAGTGCTGCATCATGAGAACATCTCAGGCATAGCGTTGAAGTTCATAATGGAACTGAACCCGAACCCATTATTGTCCTGGAATCAAGTTAGAAGGCGGAATCAAACCAGTTTGGGGCTTGGAGGAAGAATGTTTACCAAAGATGTGCCCCAATCCCAATCCCCGAGCATGTCGACGCCGGCATCAAAGTCCATATCCAAATCGTGGACATCGGGCATGCTGACCCCTTCCTCAGTTACATCGCCTCCAGCCAACTCCTTGAGCAAATCATGGCACTCCTTAACACGCTCCCTACACGCCTCTTCGAAGAAGTTCTCAATCTTTTCATCACTGACACCCTGCTCCAAGCCATGAATATGAGCAATGAGAAGTACACTCAGCGCGTGGCCCTTGATGTTCGTCTCTCCCGACCGAATCCGATTTCGCGACCAGTCGTACACAGCGTCAAGAATACCGCGCAGCTGATCTTCAGAGCCGCTGTAGAATATGGAGTGCCCATTCCTCACTTCCTCCTCCTTGATGTTGATGAGCTCCAACCCCAGTGTCATGACGCCTTGGAAGGGAACAGATCGGTAAAACCCGGCACCATTAATAGTCAATCGATGGAAATCCACCTCCGACGGGGTCGCAGGCTTCATCGTGGCGCCAGTGCCAGACTTGTCAGGTGCCAGAAAGGCAACCTCACACAGTCGCAACGCTGTGTCGACGACCATCTTACGAGAGAAGTAGTAAACGGGGTTCCGCAGCGCCAGCGGGGCAATCGGGTGGTGCAGGGCAAAGAAGAGCCGGTACGTCAGGGTCTGAACGTACCGCAGCTGAAAGGAGGTGACAGACGGGTACGCCTTAAGCTGCTGCATCATCTTTTGGAGCGATCTGCTCAGTTCGTTGCTATGTCGGAGGGTCTCTTCGTAGACTGTATCTGAGCGGAACTCGTTGACGCGCTTTGCCACAGCGAGGCGAGCTGCGAATGTTCCGAATAATGCTAGGGGAACCGTCATCTGTGTATGTGTACCCGGATCCCTGGGCACAGGGAAGGCGGACTCGCCATCTTCGACGAGTTGCTCGTCATCTAGGTTTGCCGGTAATTCAGTGTCGAAGTCGTCTAATGAAATAAGAGGCGGGCCTCCAGAGTCGACGCTCGTCTGCAGCGTCATCTCTAAGATCGTGACCCAAAGCCTCCGACGAATTTCAGCGCGGTATGGAGACATTTTGATGATTGATTTGGGATCGCGATGCAGTCCCATGTACATAGCCGTTCGGAGAAGAGCACCAGCGCCGATCCAGGTGAGATCACAGCCGATATTGGCCGTGTGACGAAGATGGTGCATCAAGCATCGGATCTGCAGCCCTGGGATAGTCATCTTGGATTTTTCGCAGGGGGCAATGAGCCAGAACATGGCTTCCCAGAACCACTGAATGGCCAGATTTCTGAGGGTAAAGCGTTCGTCATGCATTGTGGCGCCGATGCCCATGCACAGCTGTATGGTGATGATGAAGGAGTCGCTCGCGTCGGAGGGGTTCAGCCAGTACTTTTCGTAGTCTGCTTTGAAGGTCGGGACGTGGACGATGCGGTGGATGCACTCAAAGGTGCGCAGGTAGTTTCCGATGAGAACATCTGCTAAGTCTCGCGAGGGCATGCTCTTGCCAGTTGAGATTGTGCTGAATGAGGGTGTCCGGCGGGCTTTGATGATGCGGCCTAGCTTTTTGCATCTTTCTAGGTCAACATAGAGTTGAGATGATCGACGGTTTTCAAACTTCCTTGCAAAGTTGACGAGACGGTACAACTGTAGTAAGTGTAAGTATCTAGCACGCTAATGCAATGTGACAAGGAGTGTGTCTAGTACCACAACTGGATGATAGTAGAACAATAAAGGACAGATGAGCCATTAGAGGCATTGAGTCGACCCCTGGGAAAGTACAGGGGAACAATGAACAAAGGCTGATATCATAAGGCTTGAAATGAAAAGATGAGTACTAACCATATCAGCTGCATTCATCCAATGACTCTGCCCAAAGTAACGAGTCTTGCTGACGCAGCCACGACTATACCTCAACCCTTCTCGGAGACCAGGCGTAGGTTGAGGTATATCTTCCTCCCTAGCACCGTACTTCACAGTGAGATCCGACAACTGCTGCTCAAGTTGCTTCACCCGATCAACCAGAGAATTCACCGTCGACGAGGAGCCGGGGCAACTTCCAGGAGTCGATGCCGTCTCCGCTCTCACGCTCACGGAAGCCGAGGGACGCGAAGGGTTTAGCGGCCGCCAGATCCCAAAGTCGGAGAGTCCGCCATGTTCACCGGGGTCAGTGGGGTTGAATAGAGGGTTTCCGTCGAGTGTTCTTGGGTCATGCGTGGTGGGAGATGCCTCTGACAGGGGCCGAGAAGTAGGGATGATCGGTTCCGGGAACCCGAGACCCGATTCGCTGGCCTTGGTCGAGCCGTGGACGGGGTCTTTGAAGTTTTCTAGCCGTGTCCGAGTGGGTAGAGTGGTATCTGCACCAACGGCGGGAGAAGAAGTCACCGGTGGCCTCGCCCGCAGGGATGAGGGCGCGGGAAGGACAAGGTCCGGCAGGCGGAGAGCCGTGTGGAGAGAACCCTCGTTAACTTCAGCCCCATGTTTGGGACTGTTTCTAGTCGTTGGCTTTGCTTGCGAGGTGTATGTGCAGACGGCGTGTTTGGATCGGATGCAGGTGCTGCAGGGGAGATTCCTATCGCAGCGGACTTTCCGACGGCGGCATTGTTCGCATGCCAGAGCAGGCCGACGCCGCTTCTTCGGCGCCGAGGACTGATCTGGGCTTCTCAAAGTGTCCATATTGGGCAATACTGTAGGTCTCTGGTTGGGGAATTGAGAATCGGGGGATCAATACGATTGCAGGACGCGGGCTGGGCGAGCGTGATGGGATGCTCGGCTTTTTGAACTGAGTCCGAATTCTACCTTTGTAGACTGGGCCCCGTTTACCGAAAGCTGTTGCCTGGACCGATAATCGACCGATCAAGGGTACTATTGGTATATATTCCAAGAGATCTTATCAGATGATCAGATAAATGGGAGTTGTGAAGGGGAGGAGGACGATGAATTCGAGGGCGAAGGGAGTAAGACGGAGCTTATCCCCGACATGTTGTCGGGATTCTTGCGCTTGGGGATCGTTTCGCCCGCCATACACCGAGGTTTCCAATGATCTGATTGGCTCAGAGCACTGGCACAGAATTCACCGAGCTGCTTTTCAATTTGCCGACTTACACGATACCCCGAGAAGGATTCAAAGAAATCACCGAAATTGACACCTGACACATCCACGCGGTTCCTGAGAACCGGCGGCTGTAGCACGGCTCATATATATTTTTCACGAGATGATTAAAGCTGTGCCCGACGGAATCAATGTGGCATGGTAACGTAGTCGATATGACTAGATTTTCCAGTTGTGCGGGTCAAGCTGTTTTTTCTTTTGTTTTGTCTTTACATCTACCATTGAATTCAGAAGTTTCGTTGTTTCAGAAAACTTGATTGAGAATGTTTGTTGAATCGACACAACTCACACTGCCTTTTATTTATGCTTGATGTTGCCGCAATGGACAAAGACCTGTTAACTTCGACTTTTCCAAAACCATCAGGATAGAATCATAGATGTCACGGCAGGGAGAAAGAATCAGCGCTTTCTTCAATGCGCTGGACGTCTTTGTTGGCGTAGAAGCATATGACCATAATGCTTCGAAGCAGGTGTAGACGACTGATGAGTATCATACCACAAATATTCAAAATGGCGACGCTCAGCTGGAACAGAGGTAACGATTCAAGGTACCCTTTTAGAAATTCATCAGGCCCCCCCAAGAAGCATACCCGGAAGAGCGGAGTATTAGCTCCATTATCAGTCCTAGTACTGTATTCATCTTCTTTTGCGAAATATCTGCGACATCTCCCAAGCAACTTTAGGATTGCATCTGAGAGTCACTCTGGCATAGGCCGTGGCTGGCGCAGTCTTGATCAAATGCTCAGACACATGGAAGAATGACGTTCAAGAGACTAGCAGCAATATGAGGAAGTGACCTTTCTCAACTTCTATCTCGCTGGTATCAGCTGGGTCATTGACTTCGAACTTATGAGGCCGATACCGGCACTAATATTGACGATTCCTTTCATTGACTGGGCTAACAAAAAAGCTCCCAAGCGATGGCAATATCGCGAAAGCAATATATTGACATGTGACTGGGCCTGAAGGTAAGGTAGGCCGTCCATCTCTGATCACAGGTCAATGGCAACTCCGGTGTCGATGCGTTCATCCGATCTTGAACCAGTTCGAGTTAGCGCGCCAAAAGCCACGTTCCTGGCTAGTTGGCTGGTTTTAACCAACACATACAGATCACAACAAAAGGCGAGAATAGCGGAGAGGGTTTCGGCTTTTCAACGGTAACTGCTTGGATTTCTAGGTAAAATGGGAATAGGAGACCAAATGTACAAGACAGAAACCTCTTCCGCACCCGAGATGCAGCATTAGTTCAGGAGATCATTGTACACGGGAAGTAGGTTGTGGTAGGGGGGGGTTCGTTCCTCGTTCGCCGCCGAGCAGATGGTGTATGCTTTCGGCCCATCTTTCACTGCCCTCCGCTTCCTCCCTTTGGCAAAAAAGCCACAGGTCATATCCATCGGCCTGGATTGTCTATAATTCTCTCACGCCGGATACGCCTCTTCGAAACTTTCACATCATGCCTCTTTTTTGCCTCCGCACGCGCAACGCAACGTCAACAACAACGACAGCAGATTTTGCTTACAAAAGGAGCTCGAGGGGGTTCTCGAGGACCTTCTTGAGCTCCTTGAGGAACTCGGCACCAACGGCACCGTCAACAACCTTGTGGTCGAAGCTGCCGGTGATGGTGATCTGGTCATCAAACTCGACGCCGGTGGTGCCGTCCTCGGACAGAGCGGGGACAGCGACCTTCTTGGTGGTGCCGATGGCGAGGATGGTGGACTGAGGGGGGTTGATGATGGCAGTGAAGCTGTCGACGGCGTCGTTCATGCCCATGTTGGAGATGGAGATGGAGCCGCCCTGGTACTGCTCAGGCTTGAGCTTGCCGTCGCGGGCGAGCTTGGCGAGCTTCTTGACCTCGGAGGAGATACCCTCGAGACCGCGGGCCTCGACACCGGTGACGATGGGAGTGATGAGGCCAGTGGGGGTGGAAACGGCGACGGAAACGTCGACAGTGTTGTGCTGGCGGATGACATCGCCGAGCCAGCTGGAGTTGGCCTGGGGAACCTTCTTGGAGGCGACACCGATGGCCTTGATGAGGAAGTCGTTGACCGACAGCTTGTACTTGCCGTCAGAGGAGGCGTTGAGGGCCTGGCGAAGCTTGAGGAGCTTGCTGACGGAGATGCTGGAGGAGACGAAGAAGTGGGGGTTGGTCTGGGTAGACTCGACGAGGCGGGAGGCAATGGTCTTGCGCATGCCGCTGATTGGGACGTCCTCGTAGGAAGCGCCGGGAGCAGCGACAACCGGGGAAGAGACAGCCTTCTTGACATCCTCCTCGGTAATCTTACCGCCCTTGCCGGATCCCTTGACGTCGCGGATGTTGATGCCCTTCTCCTTGGCGAGGCGGACAGCGGTGAAGGAGGCGTTGGGCTCACGCTCAATAGCGTTCTCGAGCTTGCCGGCGGGCTTGTTGAAGTCGTCGGAGGAGTTCTCGGGCTCGGGGGTAGGGGCAGGCTTGGACTCGGACTCCTTCTTGGGCTGCTCCTTGGGGGCGGGCTTGGACTCACCACCGGCGTCGGCGGCGGAGAAGCCCTCGAAAGCGCTGACATCGGTGCCCTCCTCGACGAGGACGGCGATGGGCTGTGAGGGGAGTGTCAGTTTGCGCGTACATCATGAGGGTGTTGATGATGTTGATGAGCATAAATGGCGAAATGCGCCCGACCGGACTCGACGAGGGGAATTTGGAACTGGGTATCGGGGTGGACGTACGTTACCGACGGGGATGTCCTTCTCACCGGACTCCTTCAGAAGCTTGGCGATAACACCCTCCTCCTGGAACTCAAAGTCCATCTGGGCCTTGTCGGTCTCGATCTCGACCAGAACATCACCAGGGGCGATGCTGTCACCAGCCTTCTTCTGCCAAGATCCGATATTTCCCGCCGTCATGGTGGGCGACAAAGCGGGCATCTTGATGATGGTGTGCGGGGGGTAGGAGGCGTAACATCTCAGGATCTGGGAAGAGAGGTTGGTGCGGAGGAGGGTGTTCTGACGAACAGTCCGTCTCAGGACTGAAGAGATCATGGTGAATAAATAGCTCTCGCGGGCGGCGCGAAAGCAGGGAGAAATTTGGCGATGGTTGGACGGCGGACCGGGCTCGGGGGGGAGGCGACGATTCAAGATGATGATCCTTTTTCAGAGGAAGAAAGGACCGTCGACGTCGAACAATTGAAGCCTACGGGGCAATTGAATGACGGGATTGCGCGAGACGAAGAGAAGGGGGGGGAAGAGGGAGAGGAAGAAAGGCGACGCGGGATTATTCTGGGACGGCGAGGTTGATGCTCGAGATTGTCGGACGGGAATCTTTCCTTGGGGCTGGAGTTTTTTGCGTTGAGCTCCGTCGCTGGATGGAGCTTGGGGCGCTAGGCCGAATCGGGAGCTAGCGCGTCCCTACAAAATACGCCGCAGGGAGGGACGGCCGTTAGGCGCACGTTGGCTCACTGAAGGGCACTGGGCGAGGCCTGGACAACAGTGGTCCAGTGGACAATACTACGTAGGTAGCGCTCTGTAAGTTTCGCCGATAATTGTGGCCGGTGCTTAACGCCAATGGGCCAGGGCCAACAGGGTCCGCGATCGCTCTGCTCGCTGGGCGGCCTTGATTAAGACCGAGACGCCTGAGGAACTTTTCGGACTTGAGATGGAGGAGTGGAAATAGCCCGGGAAAACAAGGGACCTGACGGAGTACGAAGTACATCCTTCCATGCTGCAAAAGAGGCCGTGTGTCCAATGAGAACAGACAATGTTGAGAGCGGTGCGGGCCTACGGTGATTGTGCTCCATTCATTGGGTCATTGGCCGCAGGTAAGCGCAGCCCCACGTGACACAGCTGATAACACTGCAGATAAGACTCGGATAACCGATGCGACGATAGGTAACACCTCATCTTCCGTCGACCTTCCTTCCATTCCTTGAGACAAAAAAAAAAAAAGAGAAGTCCAAAAGAACACGGATACACTTTGCTTACCTCAGCTTCCAAGCTCCACTTCTGCCTGGTCTGAGGTGTCCGTGCCACATCTCCAATTGCTGACATAAGGCAATTAAACAATCAAGAGGTGGCCGCTCCCTGGTGCACGCACGCCTTGCTCAGTCCGCCACGTAAACCAGATGGCTCCGTCTTCTTGCTGTGCTGTTGGAGTCCTCCTGGGGGAAAAAAAAAAGAACGCTCCATGCAGCAGCTACATTAAATCGACCAGGGCCACCTCGGATTACAGTGCCGCCATTCACACATTACACAGTGTTCGAACGTAGCCCAGCGTTTCCTCACCTTGCGAGCAGCTCTACTGTACACCAAGAGCTCACAGTGCAAGCCGTCAAGACCAGCACATGAACTCAGGTAGCTCCAAGTGCCAGGTCCCATTCCCCAAGCTAAGCGTGGGACAGAGCCAGGGGGTCCCTCCATTCAAAGAAATTTGGACCGTCATTGCCATCTCCATCCTACGGCCTTTTACTTGTGCTGTCCAATTCGCGAGGACTAACAGACTACGGATACAGTACAGCATAGCGGTGTTGCTTCGTATTGCATTTCTCGAGAAGCTGGGGCGACCACTCCATCACCACCAACCTCGGAACCCATCTCCACCAACACCATCACCACCACGGTCAGCAATACCTACTACCGACCGCACTAGTACCATCCTCTTCTGCCAGAACCCCCGAGCTTCGATGCTGCCGTCTCCGAAGACGCCGGATACACCACCAAACTAATAGACATCAACCTGGGGCCCACCCCTTGCGTTGCCGTCCTCTCCACGTCGCCCTGCATATGCGCATGCGCCCCTCGATGCCCGGCCCAGCTTACCTACATACCTTGCCATTGCCTTTGCTACTGCAACACTTCTAGATCGGCGTCTCGACTGTCTCTCGAAACGGAAACCTCTCCTGATCACGAACCGTCCCTCGACTCGCGAATGGCACTTGGTGTCTCCAGTGCTCCCCCATGAGCTCCCTCAAATTCCTCGTCTCCTCTCTGGAGGCCATTGCCGCTTCCAAAGAGGCCCAGAGGAACAAGCAGCTCACCGAATCCCTCCAAAAGACCCTCACTGCCATCAAGGAGAGCGATCCGAATTTCCCGGACCCCGAAATAGTCTTTGCCCCGTTGCAGCTGGCAACGCGCACCGGCAATGTCCAACTAGTCACCGGCGCCCTCGATTGCATCGGAAAGCTCATATCATATTCCTACTTCAGCTTGCCGACCACAGCAGACGGCCACCAAGATGCTCCCGCCGACAGAGCCCCCCTCATCGAGCGAGCAATCGATACCATTTGCGATTGCTTCCAGGGAGAGACCACCGGCGTCGAGGTCCAGCTCCAGATTGTCAAGTCGCTCTTGGCCGCTGTCTTGAACGACAAGATTGTCGTCCACGGTGCCGGTCTGCTCAAGGCCGTCCGCCAAGTCTATAATGTTTTCCTCCTCTCGAGGAGCACTGCGAACCAGCAAATGGCGCAGGGAACGCTCACGCAAATGGTTGGCACCGTCTTCGAGCGCGTAAAGACAAGATTGCACATGAAGGAGGCCCGAGTGAACCTCGAAAAGTTGAAACACAGCTCGAGCAATGTCACCTTTGAGCAGGGCGGTTCTATCAATGGCACCACCATCGCCGAAGAAAAAGATGAAGAGGCAAACGGGGAGCAAGAGGAAGATTCTACAGCGGTCTCTATTTCCGAAACCGAAAAGACCCCGGCCGAAAGCGAAGAGAATGGCAATGGGAAGCTCACACTCAAGGATTTGGAGCACCGCAAGAGCTTCGATGATTCACACTTGGGCGACGGCCCGACTATGGTGACAGAGATCAAGCCAGGAAGGAAAGCAGCCCGATCCGTATCCGAGCAGTCCACCCCCGAGTCGTCCCTTGAGGATAGCCCCGAAGCCCTGGACGCCGAAGACGAGGTGTACATCAAGGACGCCTACTTAGTCTTCCGATCCTTTTGCAACCTTTCCACCAAAGTGCTGCCCCCTGATCAGCTCTACGACTTTCGCGGCCAGCCTATGCGCTCGAAGCTCATCTCGCTTCACCTTATTCACACCCTCCTTAACAACAACATTGCCGTCTTCACTTCTCCTCTATGTACCATTACGAACTCCAAAAGCAACGAGCCCACGACCTTTCTTCAAGCAGTCAAGTTCTATTTGTGTCTTAGCATAACGCGCAACGGTGCCAGCTCCGTCGACCGCGTGTTCGATGTCTGCTGCGAGATTTTCTGGTTGATGCTCAAGTATATGAGAGAGTCCTTCAAGGTTGGTGCTCAGCTTCTCTCCGTGCTCCTTGTCATGGTGCTAACATGCCTCCAAGCTGGAAATTGCAGTATTTCTCAACGAAATCTATCTCGCCCTATTGGCACGGCGGACAGCTCCCATCTCTCAAAAGGTGTACGTCGTCAACATCTTGAACAGGTTTTGCGCGGATTCGAAGGCCTTGGTGGAGACGTATCTCAACTACGACTGCGAGCGCAGTGTCGACAACATTTTCCAGACCATTATCGAGGACTTGTCCAAGTTTTCAACAGCGTCAGTTCCTGTAACGCCCGTTCAAGAGCAGCAATACGAGGAACGAAGCGCAAAGAGCACGTCAGCAGGCGAATGGCAGCTAAGAGCCATCCTGCCACCGCCCCTTTCCGTCGCACAAATCACGCCTCATACCGAACCCGAGAATGAGATACCCAAAGAGTACGTCATGAAGCGGGTGGCTCTGGACGCCTTAGTGGATTCTCTGAGGTCAATGGTGGATTGGTCCGCCGCTGTGCGGCAAGACACCAACGGCATGAGGCCAGATGGCGAAACGAGAACTTCCGAAGATCTACGTCCTTCGATTGATCCGAGCATGTACGACAATCCGTCTCGCTTCGAAACCCCTGCGCCCTCGACGCCCGTCATGGAGGACGATCCGGCGTCGCTGGAGAAGGCCAAGGCGAGGAAGACGGCCATGAACAACGCCATTAAGCAGTTCAACTTCAAACCCAAGAGGGGCATCAAGCTGCTGATCGAAAACGGCTTCGTTCCGAGCGATAGCCCACAAGATGTCGCCAAGTTTCTGCTTACCGAAGAGCGTCTAGACAAGGCGCAGATTGGCGAATACCTGGGAGAAGGCGACCCTAAGAACATCGAGACCATGCACGCTTTTGTCGATGCCATGGATTTCACCAAGAAGAGATTCGTCGATGCGCTGCGGACATTCCTCCAGTCCTTCCGACTCCCCGGAGAGGCGCAAAAGATCGATCGTTACATGTTGAAGTTTGCTGAGCGCTACGTGATGGGCAACCCGAATGCATTTGCTAACGCCGACACGGCCTATGTTCTTGCTTACTCCGTCATCATGCTCAACACCGATTTGCACAGCAGCAAAATCGCCAAACGCATGAGCAAGGAGGAATTCATCAAGAACAACCGCGGCATCAACGACAATGCTGACTTGCCGGACGAGTACCTGCTGGCCATTTACGATGAGATTGCGAGCAACGAGATTGTTCTTAAGAGTGAACGTGAGGCGGCGGCTGCGGCTGGCACTGTCCCACCACCATCGACTGGGATTGCTGCTGGACTGGGCCAAGCGCTGTCGAACATGGGCCGAGACCTGCAACGAGAAGCCTATCTACAACAGTCGGAAGAGATTGCGTTACGGTCAGAGCAGCTCTTCAAGACTCTCTACAAGAACCAGAGACGGAACGCCCAGCGGTCTGGTGTCAGGTTCATTCCCGCTACTTCTTTCCAACATATCGGCCCCATGTTCGATGTCACATGGATGTCGTACTTCTCAGCCTTGTCCAGCCAGATGCAGAAGACGCATAATCTTGAGATTAACAAGCTATGCCTTGAGGGAATGAAGCTTGCAACAAAAATTGCATGCGTTTTCGACCTCTCAACGCCCCGGGAGGCCTTTGTTTCCGCGCTCAAGAATACCACCAACCTGAACAACCCGCAGGAGATGATGACCAAGAATGTCGAGGCCCTTAAGGTCATCCTTGAGCTCGGACAGACTGAAGGCAACGTTCTGAGGTCATCATGGAAGGATGTCCTCATGTGCATCAGTCAACTTGATCGCCTACAGCTCATCACAGGCGGCGTGGACGAGAGCGTTGTTCCCGATGTGTCCAAAGCTCGGTTCATGCCTCCACAGCGGGAAAACACTAGTGACTCTAGATCTTCCACGCAGTCCAAGAGGCGAGGAGGCCGCCCAAGGTCTGGAACCGGCCCGCAGGGCTTCTCCAGCGAAATTGCTTTGGAGAGTCGATCCGACGAGGTGATCAAGGCAGTCGACAGAATATTTACCAACACGGGCAATCTGAACGGAGAGGCTATCGTCCACTTCGCAAAGGCCTTGACAGAAGTCAGTTGGGATGAGATCAAGGTGTCTGGTTCCAACGACTCTCCACGAACTTACAGTCTGCAGAAGATTGTTGAAATCGCCTACTACAACATGACGCGTGTGCGTTTCGAATGGAGCAACATTTGGGACGTGTTTGGAGACCACTTCAACCGGGTGGGATGCCACAACAACATTACCATTGTCTTCTTTGCCTTGGACTCGCTTCGACAGCTGTCAATGCGGTTTATGGAGCTTGAGGAATTGGCCGGATTCAAGTTCCAAAAAGACTTC
Organism: Colletotrichum tamarilloi; assembly: GCF_030869305.1. NCBI lineage: Eukaryota > Fungi > Ascomycota > Sordariomycetes > Glomerellales > Glomerellaceae > Colletotrichum > Colletotrichum tamarilloi. The sequence goes on along the minus strand of NW_026849474.1, from coordinate 18,023 downwards.
CTCAAGCCCTTTGAACACGTTCTCGCAAATTCCCAAAACATTGCTGTCAAGGACATGGTATTGCGTTGCTTGATCCAAATGATCCAAGCCAGAGGTGACAACATCCGCTCTGGATGGAGGACAATGTTTGGTGTCTTCACGGTAGCTGCCCGCGAGACAAACGAGAGCATTGTGAACCTTGCATACGAGAACGTAACACAGGTCTATAAGACCAAGTTCGGTGTTGTCATCTCACAAGGTGCTTTCACCGACTTGATTGTGTGCTTGACCGAGTTCTCCAAAAACATGAAGTTCCAGAAGAAGAGTCTGCAGGCGCTTGAGAGCTTGAAGTCAATCATTCCCCGTATGCTCAAGACGCCTGAATGCCCGTTGTCTCAAAAGGGACAAAACGCCGCTGGAGAACACACAGCATCAGCAGCGGACACACTGCAGAGGTCACAGAATCGGACGTCAGTTGAGGAGGGATACTGGTTCCCGGTTTTGTTTGCCTTCCACGACGTGCTGATGACGGGTGAAGACCTCGAGGTACGGTCGAACGCGCTCGAGTATTTCTTCGAGGCCCTCCTCAAGTACGGCGGCGAGTTCCCACCAGACTTTTGGGATATCCTCTGGCGCCAGCAGCTTTACCCCATCTTCATGGTGCTGCGGTCGCGACCGGATCTCAATAATGCACTCAATCACGAGGAGCTGTCTGTCTGGCTCTCCACAACCATGATTCAGGCACTCCGGAACATGATCACACTATTCACGCACTACTTTGACGCATTGGAGTATATGCTGGACCGCTTCTTGGAATTACTAGCCCTCTGTATCTGCCAAGAAAACGACACTATCTCCAGAATCGGCAGCAACTGTTTGCAGCAGCTTATCCTGAAGAACGTCACCAAGTTCACAACAGAGCACTGGGCCAAGATCGTGGGGGCGTTCTGCGAGCTGTTTGCACGCACGACTGCTCACCAGCTATTCTCCGCGACCACCATCAACTCGACAGCATCCATCGATATGCCGCCCAACGGATTGGAGTTCTCGGGCCCTCTGAGTCCTACCGAAGCATCAATGGAGGAGGACAACCTCAAGATCAACGGAACGGAAAAGAACGGCGAGAACTCTGACAGCAACTCAAGTGATGCAAACCTCGGAAGCATCAACGAGGATGACCTGAAGACGCCGACCGCTCCAGTCGCACCCCAATCCCAACCCCCGCTAGAGGAGTTCAAGCCAACGTCAAACCTGCAGCAGCAGCCAGTCGTGGTCACAGCGGCCCGTCGTCGCTACTTCAACAGAATCATCTCCAGATGCGTGCTACAGCTGCTCATGATTGAGACGGTGAACGAGCTCTTCAGCAACGATACCGTGTACAACCAGATCCCGACATCGGAGCTCCTTCGCCTGATGGCACTGCTTAAGAGGTCGTACCTCTTTGCGAGAAAGTTCAACGCGGACAAGGAGCTGCGCATGCGACTCTGGCGCGAGGGGTTCATGAAGCAAGCGCCCAACCTGCTCAAGCAGGAGAGCGGAGCGGCCGCTACGTACGTCGCCATTCTCTTCCGCATGTACGCAGACGACAGCCACGAACGCACGGCGGCGCGCGATGCCATTGAGCAGGCGCTGGTGCCGCTGTGCAAGAGCATCATCAAGGACTTTGTCGGTCTCGAGGAGGATAGCCAGCACCGCAACATTGTCGCTTGGCGACCCGTGGTGGTCGACGTTCTTGAGGGTTATGCGGCATTCCCTGTGGACGCCTTCCAGAAGCACATTAAGGAGTTCTACGTCATGGCCGTGGAGCTTCTCGGCAAGGATCTCACATCGGACCTCAGGACGGCGCTCTTGCTCGTGTTGAGACGCGTGGGCGAGGTCGGTCTCGGTATTGAGGGGATGACCAAGGTGGAAGTGGATCGAAGGGACAGCATCATCAGCAGCGCCACGGAAAACACCGTCGACGGGCCCGAGGGTGACGCCTCGGCGAGAATGAGGCGCTAGATGTTCGTGGAACTTTTGTTTGGAAGGAAACACAAAACATACGGCAGAGAGCACGCACATGGGGATGGCGTAATGGATAGACTGTAGGAGAGGATCATTTTCCAGTGTAAAATTACTCGACCCGGCTCGGATCGTCGAGGGGATGTTTGTTCGCAGTTCCGTGTCCATATTTGAGGTATTCTACTCACCGTCCCCCCATATCCTGGTGGGCCTGTGATCGACCAAAGTCGAACTATTATTAACAGAAGCTGTTTTATTCCGTGCTTGCTTGTCATTATGCCCCTTTTTTCCATGATCCCTAAACGCCTATTTCGCTTCTTACTCAAGTCTCGAGGTGTGCGACATGTGCCTTAAGCTAGAACGTCCCTAATGAATGCCCTCAGTGCCTCGGATTCCTCCGGCACAGTCCGATCCGGCAGACTACGAAGAGCGTTCTTCAACAAATTGTCATCTTTCGTCGCCTGCCTCACCAGATCCTTCAAAATACCCATCGTCCGATGCGAGTGCTCCACCACGCGCATGACGCTCAGCAACGTCTCGAAAAAGTCAATGAGGTTCAGGTGCATCAGCGTATCGCTCTTATCCACCATATGCAGCGCGGCCAGCTGAAGGAGACCCGTCTCTGAAGACCCCGTCAGGTCCGGGAACTGCGACACGCCTACTTCGACGATATTGAGGGCCGCTAGGCGGGGGAGGATGCGCAGGATGCGGCCTTGTGCCAGGGAGAGTTGGCGCTCTGTGAGTGTGACTTGCTCGCCTTCTTGTGTGGGGGACGGGTCGACGCCCTTTGCGAGAGAGAGGACGAGGCCGAAGAGCTCTTTATCGTGGAAGATGCGGCGCCACATTCGTCCTTGGCCCGGCGCTCTCCTCTTCACGATTTCACTCGCAGAGGAACTGGGGAGATGACTCGGCGGCGGAAGTTCGCAGTCTACGTCGAGTAAATCGCCCAGCACGCGTCCCGCGCGCTCGCCGACCTCGACTTGGGGCGCGGACAACCAGCGGCGGAGGAGCTCTTCGACGACGCGGGGCATGAGGGAGAGGATTGCTGCGTCGGAGGGAGAGGCGGATGCTTTGGAGAGGATGGCGAGGGCGAGGAGGTTCGCGTGCGGGGAGGGGGAGCGGAGGGCTGCGAGGAGGGAGGATTCGTCTGCTATTTGGAGAGTCTTGGTGAAGGGGACGGGGGCGAGGAGTTTTATTGTGAGGGAGACGATCTGTTTTGGGTCGTGGGGGGTTGTTTTGAGGATTGTTGTTAGAGGGGGGAGGAGGCGTGGGAGGAGGGGGGGTGTGTTTGTTTCTGTGAGCGAGGTTGTTAGTTTTGAGTTGGATGATGGTTTTAAGAGAGTGGTAGAGGCGAGGGAGAAGAAAGGTGAGGATGTGGACTGACCGTTGAGTTGAAGCTCTACATCATCGAGGAGCTTTGGTTCGAGGGGCGTGTCTGGGGAGGCGACGAGGTCGTCGAGATGCTTTTCGAGCTCGGCGAGGCCGGATATGGGGATGGAATTGGCGGACATGTTAGGGACGATGCGTTCTGTCATCAGTAGGTGGTCGCGATTGTGTTTGTCGTCAATATTGTGTGGTGGCAGAGCTGTGGTGGTGTTTGCGACGGAGTTGTGAAGCTCGGGAAGCTGTCGATGATGAACGGACTGTAAGCGTTGGAGATGGCGGGGGAAAGAGAGGGAAGGAAGCTCGGTCTAAGGGTCCCCGGACGCTAAGATAAGATAAGCACGAGTGACAGGCTGCTGGTAGTTGCGTGGACCTGCGTGCGTGTAAGAGCCTCGTACCTTAGGTGCCTGTTAGGAAGCCATGAGTGACGAATCTGATGGTCTAACAATTATTCAATGGGTGTAAATCTTAATCTTGTCACAAGTTATGGATGATCGTATGCCTACGCCGAAGTACAGTCAGGAATATCGAGCCTCAAGAGGTACCTGAGGGAAGTACCTTAGAGACGGAGCCGAGTTCTGGAAGGCGCCGGGGTGACACCGGTGCCTGAAAGCGCCGGCAAGCGGGGCACAGCGCGTCACCCACCACGGTGCAGTGCACCTCACTCAGGTGCGGGATGGACCCCGCTAAAAAAAATCCAAGGCTGCCGATGCACTGCAGCGCCGCCGTGCCAAACCGAACTGCAGCTTGGGGTTTTTTTTTTCGGAGACAAAAAAGAGAGGCTGACTCCAACTATCACCAAACACCACGCACCCTCGTTCTGACGCATACTTTTCCTTTCGCATTACCGACCCAACAACTGCCTTCACAGCTTCAATCGCCAGCTCAATTCTAAAACAGAGTCTTCGGATATAACAGAGACAGGCTACAATGTCGCGCGGTGGTAGAGGTGGTGGCCGCGGCGGGCGCGGGGGTCGCCAGGGCCCCCAGCTATCATGGGACAACGGCGAACACGCACCCGACACACGACCCTCAGAGCTCTTCCCCGTACGTACACGAAGCCAATGATAGATCCTTTAATCCCATGTTTGTAAATCACTAACTGTTGAATCACCAGGCCTACGCGATCCCCACAGCGAAACCCGTCACGGACCCCGAACAAGCAAACGTGAACGCCTTCCTCCTCTTCCGCCGCCAATTCCAAGACGGACCCCTCTACACCCGCAAGCGCACCTGGGGCATGGACCCGACGAACACCCGCAAGCTCTACGGCCAAGAACAAGTCAACGCCAAATACGGCGTGCGCACCCGCGCCACGGCGGACCCGTTTAACGCCGTGCCGACCTACTCGCAGAAATTCACCCGCCCGGAGCGCGCACTCCCCGATTTCGGCGGACGGCCTTTTTGTAAAGAGTTCTTCCCGCTGGAGCTGCATGAGACGCTTGACGGGGATGATGTCGCGCCGGGGGAGAAGAGGAGGGGCGGGGAGGCGAAGAGGTTGCGATTGAGTCGAATTACGGCGTTGCCTACGGCCGAAGAGATGTTCCATGTGAACGCGGAGGGGGATGACGACGGGGAGATTGGGCCGGATGGGGCGAAGAAGAAGTTGGAGGCGCTGGAGAGGATGGGCGAGGCTGAGGGAGAGGGTGGGGAGGAGGAGTGGGAGGAGGGCGGGGAGGAGGAGCAGGATGTTGAGTATGATGACTCTGATGCGGGTGATTACGACGCGGAGAATTACTTTGACGACGGCGAGTTTGGCGAGGATGATGGCGGCGGGGATGATGAGCATGGTGGTCGGGAGGGCTCGTACTGATCTTGGCTACCTACTGAGAGTGTACGCCTACGGCCACGGCTACGGCGACGACGAAGACGGCGAACATGGCAAAGGCGGAGGGATTTGCTTAGAGGCCTTTTTGCTCCTACCTCAGACCAATTGTCACCAACGAACGAGACACGAGAGGCATCACCGGGCGTTATGGGCGGATGAACGGCTTTGCTGAGCGGATTACAGCTCCCTGATACCCAATCAATTAAATACCTTATATCAAGGTTCAGACTATAAAATACAGACACTTTTTTGCAATTCGCAGTATCGTACACTAAAGTACCTAAAGGTGTTTACAATAATTATGTAAACAGAGACAAAAAGACAAAAGCTCAAGTGCCCAGTTCGTGAATCGAACTGGGCACCCTACGAAACCCTCCATCTGAGAAGACTTCTCGGGATTTCATCACCAAGTTCTTTACTAACGGACCAGGGCGTTATACCGCTCGACCATGGGGATCGAGTTGGCTTGGTTGACGAATGAAGCGCTGGACCTGAATTTAAGGGTACTGGACTGTTGCGTATTCGTCTCGTGTATTCCTGTGATGTACGGACCATGAGAACGAATCGCTTAGAGGCATCGGGACGACGGTGATTCATCCTCTTGGTCGAGCCTTGATATTGAATCAGCCTATGCGTCTGGACTATCAAACCGTCTCTCACCGCGCTTGCTTCCCATCAAAGTTGATGCAGACCATATCCATCACATTCTGGGATCTCAATGTCCAAGCATTACAACCTTACGACCCTCAACCGCGGCCACATCTGCCCAATGGTTTTCAATGCTTCATTTCGCCAATGCTGCCGGTATATAATTCTTTTCCCCAACCTGAACGCCGTTTGCTTCCCTGGACCGTGGCCTTCCCTTGCATACTATGTATCCACAAGACACTTCCATCTTGATTCTGCTCTCTTATTTGGTGGGGTATTGGCGCTGGAGCTGAGTGAGCTTTTCCCGTACGTCCACAATACTACCCGCGGCCTCGTAAATCTTGTCACCCATCATCTTGATCGTCTCCAACAGGTCGAGAACCATGTTAAAGGGCGGCACCTGGGTCTGGTCCCGCAGCGATCGCACACGCTCGTAGAGACCGTGCTCAACGCCGGGCATGTGCTGCTCCATCTCCTTAATCTTCTGAACCTGGAACTGGCTGAGTTCCTTCAGCCGGTCGGCCTCGTTGGAGAAGAGGGTGAGAACGTCTTCTAGGTTGCGGTCCTGGTTGCCGTTGGTCGTATTGCCGCCCGATCCGCCGCGGGTAAGCCAGGTCTGGTGGTAGTGTGCGGGAAGCTTGAGCTGATCAGCGCCCGCGAACGCCATCTTGGCAATGTCCGCGTCTGACTTGACCAAGTCCTTGAGGTGTCCCAGAGTGACGATATCCTCGTCCAGCGTTGTCTTGACTCCCTCGTACTTGCGCTGGAGCCAGTTGACGTCGTTGGTAAGTTGTGCGAGGTCACCGCCGTGGGCGGCCATGAAGCCTCGGATTTCGGATGCGTGTGCCATGAAGCGCTGGATCATGAGATCGCAGTTCTCCATTTCGGATTGGATGGATTGCTCGAGGTCATTGAATCGCGTTGTGCCCTTGATATTTGACATGTCTACTCGCACGCCAGGAACGCTTTGCTGCGTCGTCGACTGACCCATAGTTAAGCCGGGGGCAGAGCTACCTGCGGGCTGAGTTTGGCCGCTGCATATCTTGTCAGTCACTGGTCAGACGATTTCTACGGGATGTCACTTACAACAGACCGCCGGGCTTAGGCTGGTTCTGAGCCTGGCTCTGTCCGAAGAGACCACCACCCGTGCCTTGGTTCTGCTGGGTTTGCTGTGCATTATTGCCGCCGCCAAAGAGGCCTCCTCCTGTTGACTGTTGCTGCTGGGGCTGCGCTGTGCTCGCACCAAAGAGACCGCCCGTCGCCGGCTTCGCGGGGGTTGCACCAAAAAGCCCTCCACTCTGCTGCTGCTGAGGCTGTTGTTGCTGTGTCGCAGCCCCTCCAAACAATCCTCCTCCAGCCTGCTGTGCAGGCTGCTGGGTTTGGGCGCCTCCAAAGAGACCGCCGCTACTTTGCTGCTGCTGGGGTTGCTGTGCTGGCGCCGCTCCAAAAAGGCCACCGGTGGCTGGTTGTTGTGGTGTTGAAGGCTTGTTGCCAAAGAGTCCTCCTCCTGCCGTCGAAGTGCCGCCGAAAAGACCGCCCGTAGCAGGCTGTGTCGTCGTCGCCGTCGTCGAGGCTCCAAAGAGTCCTCCGCCACCGCTAGGTGCGGAAGTTGTGGCATTACTGGTGGTGCTAGAAGAATTCGCATCGTTATTAGCTTCCACGGGTCTACAATGAGCGGAACATAGCAAGACTCTTTCAACTCACCCTGCATTGGCGGCACCAGTGTTAATGCTCAAGCCACCAGCCGATCTTCCAAACATCTTGAATTTTTTTTCGAGTACGCCGATATCAGGTTGTTCAAGTGCGTGCTTGCGAGGCGCGGGCGCGTCGGTCCTCGAAGTTGGGGGGTTGGGCGAAAAACGTAGCGATTGGTGATAGCCTTCTGTGGTTGAATTATTCGTTGCTCCTGGTTGCTCCTTCGCGATATTCGACGGGGAAGAATTGGCTGCTGTTTTGGCGCTCGGGCCATGGGCAGCTTCGATAGCTCCAACAGCGAGCGTTGCCTCGCCCGCTTTGGTGGTAGAATGCGACGGTCTTTCATTGGCTAATCGGCATCGCTTTTTACCGACTGCCGGGCTCAACTGTGGCTCGTCGAGGTCCATTGCTTGTGGCTGGCGGTTTACCAGAGCATTCCGGTGTGGCACTGGCTGTGGCGCGTGCTGTGGCGTTTGCTGCTGGTGGCGGCCTGGGCGGCCCTTGCTGTGTGGTGGCCGCCGTGGCCCTCTCGGTGGTGGTCCCCTCGGCGCGCCAGAGCTTAGAGCTCCAGGCGCCAAACCATTGAATGCAAAGCAACCCGCAAAAGCTGCATCACCAACACCTGCACCTCCATTCCCACCTCTACCCGTACCACCGCCACTCCCTCTCCCTTCTTGAGACATTGCCGACAACATCGTAAGACGTAAATACAGCTAAAATGGACATCGATGAAGACGACGATTTCTACGCGGATGAGCCGTCCACCGAGCAGCCCACTACAAACACAACAACAGCCGAAAATGATGCTGCTCCTCCACAGGAGGCGTCACCAAAAGTAGAGGCACCAGAGAGCAAATCAGAAGAGCTCGAGGAGGGCGAAGAGGAAGACGAGGGCGGCGCCATGGATGAAGACGAGGATGATTCTGTATATACCCTCCCTACCTTGCACCGTCGTTTTGTACTTGTGAATTAGCGACTGACTGTTCTGGCGCTTTCTCCAGGATATCGACATCATCACCGAGCGCAAAGATGGCACAAAGGCTGCACCCCCGACGTACGTCCCAACTTCTGTCCACCTACAAAGAGATGAAGCTATTTTGTGCCTTTGCTCACACAAACAATAGACAATCCCGCTACAGCGACATCAGAAACATCCCACAAAGGTCAGCCTCCAACGACATGGCTATCAAAGCAGCCCCAGTCAAGGAGGAGGATTCCGCGAGAGCCTCACCCTCCGACCTCCCTCTCGGTGTCCCCAGCGCCGACAAGGCTGCTGCCGCGGCTTCCAAGTCTACCATTGACGTCAACGCGAATCCCGATTACCCTCCCGTCGGGAAGCCCATCACCGCGGTCAACATTGACGAGGGTAAGAACGGCCACTCGCACCTGCTGCGGTGTCGTGTCGCTAACATTGTCTGCAGACTTGACCGAGAACGAGAAGCCCTGGCGCAAACCCGGTACCGATATCAGCGACTACTTCAATTACGGCTTCGACGAGTTCACGTGGGCACTCTACGCTGCCAAGCAGGAAGCCGTTCGCGGAGAGTTCAGCGGCGACGCCATTGCCGCCGGCCAGAAGAAGATGATGGAGGACTTTGGCATGATGATGATGGGCGGAATGAACATGCCCGGCGGAGGTGCCGCGCCTGGCGCCAACGCGCAGGCTGGAGGCATGCCCGGAATGGGTGGCATGGACGGTATGCCGCCCGAGATGCAGGCCATGATGCAGCAGATGATGGGTCAGGGCATGGATCCCAGCCAGATGGACCCCTCGCAAATGTCGGCCATGTTCAATGGCATGCAGGGCCAGGCTGGCAACGCTGGTCAAGGCGGACAGGGACAGAACTTCAACCAGGGCTTTGGCGGAAACCAAGGACAGTACGGAGGCTACGACCAGCAGGGCATGGGAGGCGGCAACCGCGGCGGATTCGGCCGAGGCCGTGGCGGACGCCGCCAGTGGTAGTCACCCCCTGCGTTCCGTGTATGTTTACAAAGATGTGCTGGTTATGTATGTCCAGCCCGGCCGGCGTTTTGGGAATTCGGTGGTGAGGTCACACATGGTTTGCTGAGGAAAGTTCCGAAAACGGGTCGCGGAACGGCAAAAGCAGGCATAGATACCCTGACAAGTCATCTGGCATTTCTCTCGAGATTCTTGCTTCTATCTGTGTACACAAAGTGATTTGTCCCCATCCGTACAACAGAGCTTGTTTGCCCTGTCCCTAAATCTGCTTGAATTTGCTTCTAGTAAAGCTTGAGCAGTTTTGTAAGGAATGATTCTCATGAAGGCTTTCTCAATCGACCTCTCCGACCGACACCTCAAAATACATCGGCAGTGATCTCTTTGCCGGTAGCGATGGCCAGCTCAGACCTGTTGACGTAGTGCCGGTTCGCGTAGTCGTCCGCGGCATCCAAGTTGATGCACGTGTGCGATGACACGATGTCCACGTCGGCGCCGCCCCGGGTCTCGTTGAAGGAGTACGTGTTGAAAGCGAGGTTGGCGTTGCAGAGAATGTACTGCTTCAGGAAGTCCGCGCAGTGATCTATCAGACTTTGTTAGCTACGTGTCTCTTATCACAGAAGTGGGAATTTCGACATACTAATGTGTGCGTGTTGCCACTTTGGGTCGTTCTTCATCTTCATGTGATCTTCTTTGTAGTACTCGGGATAGGTTTGCTTCCACATGAGGTGCTTGGGCTCCCGTCAGTCATGTTCACCGAGCACTTGAGAGGGATGGAGTTCAGAATACTTACTACGCAGTGCAAGGCGTGAACATACTCAAACACGGCCAGAGTACCGTCTTGAGCAGAGGTCGAAGCCCGGAGGGGCTCTCTAGTTCTGAACTCGGATTTGGGAAAGTCCTCGTCGGGGATGAGCATGAAATGACCTAAAAGGTTGAGTCAGTCTTGCCGTAGTGAGAAAGGAAAGCGGCCACTTACGCTCGTCGATGAGCTTGTCCCAAGCAGCATCTAGCTCCGGAGACGGACCTGAGGTATCGGCCTCCTTGAACATCGTCGGACCTCTGATCTCTTCGAGATGACCCACATCTGGAGCTTGCATGTTAGTACCGCACTCATGACTTTGCTGAAATATTTCGTACTTGTTCGTTGGTTGTGGGAGTGTTTGCTCTGGCGGAAGTGATGAACACCGGTAGCGGAGAGAAGAGCCACGGAGATCAAGAAAAGAAGCACCTGAGATACGCTGGGTGACCAGGAACGACGACGCGGACTCGGTTCCCGACTCTGTTTCAACTCTTCATCTTGCAGATGAGCATACGCGGATTTCTCGACAGGGCGGACGAAGCCGGCCATACGGTCAAGACCCTTCGGTTGCATTGCGGACAGCTAGATCTCTGGATTCAATTGAGACGCTCTAATGAGGGAAGTCGGTGTATGGCTTCGCAGAGGAAAGTTTGTACAATAAGAGAATCTAAATTCGTTAAAGAAACCGGGCACTCGGAAATCGTTGGTGCGATAACATCCACTTTCATACATGCATCTGTGAGGGCCCTTTTTAAACGAAGGGGCAAAGTCCGGCGCGGCGGTCGAGTTGACTCTGCCGATTCTTGATAACGGTCTTGTTTGCTCATTCTCGTCGATCGTGACGACGAAGGAAACTCCTGAAACCCACATCGCTATCATGTTTGCTCCCCGCCTTGGAACTCCTTGGAAGCTATTCGTAAGCGATTATCACGACTTTTGCCCCTTGGCAGATCCCGCCATCGTCACCACCACAGCAAAAAGCGGCGGTAAACGCGGACATCTTTCTAAATCTGACGATAATTCTGGCCTCTCCGAACACTTTTTAGGCTTGGTGTTATCCGGGGTGTAATTCCTTCAGCAAATGTTTGTGAGCTGTGATTGGCTTGTTGGAAGTGTTCGTCCGTTGGTTGTTAATTGATGATGACACGTCCTGGTCTTGGACCCTTGCCCCGGCGTTCCGGTGCCGGGACTTGGATGGGGTTGTAGGAGATAAGTATGTGGGTTTCGTGATGTCTGCGCCGCTGGCCATGGAGGGGTTGAGCAAACATCACGACGACAATGCGGTCCATTGACGTGTCCGGGATTGAAGGTGTGAGGGGTATCTGTGACGATTTAACCCGGACGAGACGGGGACTCGTGGAAGAGTCCGCAGGCCTCGGAGGATTCGGTGACACATACTCAAGTATCGGCTCGGAGGCAGTTTGCTTTTCAGATGCCAATGGCATGAATGCAGTTGGATGCATGTGGTGCTTGAGATGGTGTTAGAGATGGTTCTTCTTACCTTGCATTATATCACCTATTTTGACATGCAGGTTTGCCGTTGATAGCTGGTCGCAAGTGACAAGTGATGAATGAAGCTGGCAGACTCATCGTCTAGCACAATGAGGAGGACCTCACGTTGCCCGCGGCCATCGTTCAAGTCGTTTGAGTCTAGATCAACTGAGATTTCTCGTGTCGTCACTCTTCCCGAGTCTCTCTCCTTCGCAAGAGCTTCGCCAACATACTCATGACAGTACGCAAAACTTCAATCCCAAGACAACTTCAAAATTGTTTTACTCTCACCTTTTAGTTTTCTCACAGTTGCGGAAAGAGCCATTGCAATGGATCGACACTCATCTGATACTGGCGCCAAGCTGCTGGTCGCAGAGGTGAACTACTTGGAGCATGATACACTCTGCAGCCGCTGTGAGAAGTCCATCACGGGAGAAACCTCTTCGGGTTCCCGGTACCTGAAGCTGCTCTTAGTCTTTCTCCTATGCCAGGTCCCCATCCTGGGGCTGAACTTCCTTGCATTCCATGCCTTCCAGAGGAACAATAATGCCACGATCCAAGGCATCGACCAGCAGGACTGTAAGAAGCTTCTTATGGATGCATCTGGTTCAATCATCACAAGTTAACTCTTGCACCTAAAGACTTTACTCTCGAGAGCTACAACTCCACCGGGAGGCTCTACGACATTGTAGATGCTGCTGATAGGTCACCGGAAGCAGACGCATTCTGGCATGAGCTACAGAAGAGTAGACATCCTATTGTCCTTGACGTAGTTGACATGCTCATAGCTGACAATCAACAGCCGATGGCATAGTCGCGGTCCGTGGCGAATGGGCGAAAGAAAAAGCCCTGCCTGACACAGTCTCTCACCCTGACGACCCGGCTTCCAAGATCTATCAAATCAACGTCTTTCACGCACTGCACTGCCTGGTACGTTCAGAGACCTAGAACTCTCGGTTGCTTGTTACTAACGTAAGCAGTACCGCATCAGGAACAGACTAACATCGAACATACCACTCGAGAAGTGGCCGCGCAACGATATCCACACCATGCACTGCGTAGACCATATCCGGGACGACTTGATGTGCCACGCCGACATCTCGCTCTCGGGATCAGACGAGTACGTCTCTTTCAACTCCCATGGCTACAATCAGAAGTGCAGAGACTTGGGTGCTCTGCAAAGGTGGGCGAAACGACACAGCTGGGCCGGGTATGAGGATTACCTGGAAGGCGTTATTGGATATGATTTCAATGAGGCGGAGCGGGTGAATATGGCTACGGCTGGGAACGGGCACTGGAACAAGGCACAGAGCACGCTAGATAAGGATACTGGGAAGATTGAGCTTTGGTTTGAAGAGGACTGAGTCAATAAAAGTTCCACAAGTACTATCCCCGCAGCACGTACTCTAGCTATGGAATGTTTACATCCAAGCAGGCATCAGGTTATCACATTCTTGTATGCTCAGAAGCTTCCAAGATCCTTGAGCTGTAGGAGATTCCTTTGGTAAAGGTCTTCATGGTAACTTTGGGTGATTTTATAGTTTAACGTGAACCAATGTCGGTTGATTGACCTATATTCCTCAAGGCCTTGGAATAGTATGGATTCGGAAGGTTGCAGGTAGCAGACCTGAACCGCGTCTTTCAGCCAGGTCCATGGGCCTGCGAGGACTGTGCTGCCCCCATCTTCTTTGTAACGAGGAAACGCCAAGTCTCGGCCTGAACATGCAAAGGGAGGTCAAAGAACACCTGAGCTAGTATCCTTATCGAATACCCAAGGCTCGTGTAGGGATACTATCCTCCTGGTGAAGGTACATGGACAATTGGATACGGCAGTTGTGCAGAAGAAACACATCACATTCTGAGACCCTTGAAAGACAACGCAGGACCCGAAAGACTTCAAAGATCGATTTGCTTAATTTGTGCTACGAAGACAGTGCTATCGTCATTCGTCGTTCCTGCCTTGTGCATTGACAAATTCCTTGCCCTTGACTAGTCGGCATCTAATGTTATGCGTTCTAGAAGTGAGCAAGTAACCCGTCAAATGCATGTCGCTGACTGACTCCTATAGCTTCATGAACTAAGATAGGTAATTGCTAGTCAGATGCCGCTGAAACCGTTAAAGACAAGATAACCGAAACACAGCCATACTTTCAAGCTTTTTGTGAATCAGAAGCATTCAACACAAGCAGTCGAGGCGTCTGTCGTAGCATCTTCAACCGGGCCCTCGTCGCCGAATGAGGCAATGGAAGGGCTCGCGTAGATGAACCTGGGTTCGAGGTCTGCCTTGGGCTGGACTGGAGCAGCGAGAATAGATGCCATGATGGCGGCGATAGGAAGGAAGACTCTAGCAAAGAACATTTTGAGGCTGCTGATTGAGGATATGGGCCTTGATTTTGATGGTGCTTAGATGAAGAAGTCGCTGATTGTATCCCTGGACGAGGGAGAGTCATGCCTCTTTTAAGCCTTGAACCGATAGGTTTGAACAATGTTCTCAAATATCATTGAAAAGTCAGGGAGTCTTTCGATGAGCATAGTGCGGCACGAGTCTCATCCTTTCCTCGGGTGGGAAACACCAACAGCACCGTCGGTCTTTGGGGGTTGGGGTCTAAGGAGATAAGCGCCAATGTGATATGTGTGATGTCTGTGGTTTCCAAAGCAAACCGCATGGTGTTGACTGGACGGGCTTTGTTCTGCAAGATCCATGTGCAGTCACATAGTGTTGGATCGGACTAGTATTGACACGTTTGGCGCCCGTCCTTCTCCGCCTGACGCCGGGACCACGAGTTCATCCAACGGTCTTACTCACCAACGGGTAAAGGACAAGGAAAGCTAGACAAATGATACCAAATATAAAAGGACATGTTCACGCGTTGGCTCGATAGTTTCAATCTGTGTGCGGGCGTTTCCTCTAGGGGGGCCGGGTGGGTGGCCCTATTCACATTGGGGGGGGGGGGGGGGGGGGGGGGGACGCCAACAGCTGCGTCAACCAACATGCATACCAGAAACGCCATCAACAGTCGCCAAGCTCAGGATAACTTTGAATGCGGAAAGTACCTCCTAGTATTAGCAATAACTAGAGGAGACTTTTTGATACAATTGATTAGGAAGCTTCACCTGCCATCGTCGTGCCTGCCTTTGACCAGTCAAACCCATGTTTGTTTGTGCCAAGAAAATGGCTTTACGCCAGAAAACGAAGCAACCAAAAACCGTTGAGTTTCAAGACAAACATGATATTTGATAGTTGATATCTTGGAGAATTGTGAAGACGGGCGGCAATACGGGAAAGGAAGGTGGCAGAATGTTCCCATCTCAACTTCCCTGTGCTTGCCTCGAGACCTCGCCCCTTACAATCTCGTTCGAGATCTTTCTTCCTCTTCCCGCAATTTATTCTCTATATCTCACCTTTCGAAGGCTTCCAAGTAACTTAGATCTAAGGTGCATCAAAGAAAGGTCCTTTTGACCCCGAAATCTCAGTCGCCAACGCATCACTCATCGATTCTTTTCATGACGAACTTTCAAGGTGACCCCGAGGCTGACGTTCTTCTCAGCAAGGAACACAGTCGGGTCCAAATTGAATGTTCGGTGGACCGATGTCGATGCCACCTTTCAAGATTTCTTTGCTGGTCCGCTTTGATCACCCTCCTGCTGTTCGCACTCGGCGCTTTCAGCCATGAATACTCTTTGTTGAGCATCGAACCCTCTCCACACACAGTTCCAATACACACCTGTGGCTCTACGGTCCCCGAAGCAAAGGCGAATGGCTGCGTTTTTGACGTCATGGCGTATGGCTGGGTTCCATCTCAGTGCTATAACGGCGATCTCGTCAGCACGTATAACGCATATAATATGAGCCCTTGGGCATTCGACAAGAACCTCACCAAGCCAGCGTCCGAACAAGTGCTTATGGCTGGAGAGAGGAGAATTCTCTACACGAACTTACGATTCCACCAAGAGTACTGTTTCTACACATGGCATAATCTGCTCCACAGCGTCGAGCATCAACGACCGCTAATACACAACTTGTCGGCGTCAACCGAACACCGGCACCACTGCAAGGGACTATTTCTGCACGGGGAAGCGCCAACGGGCCCTGTAGTGCCAGCATTCTTTCATTGCGTGGATATGGAAGAGCCGTTCTTGCTTCGAGAACACATGTATGAGTAGGAGTGAGGTTACGGACCGGAAAGTCTGTCCCATGACAACAGGTTCTCCATGTTAATTTGAATTTCGGGTGGCTGAGGCTTGTATTGGAATGAACACAAGTCACCTGCACGTCTTTTTACGGGTGGTGATATGGATATCTACGCACCATCCGTCTTGCGGCCAGCTAAGAGACGCGTCAGGAAGCTTGGTCTGATGATTGTCTTCCCGAGTCAGAGGCACACAACTGGACATCAACACCAACTCAAATCTGTATCTGATGGAAAAGCTCAGCTCTGCAACCAGTGCATGATTACGAAGCTGCCATCGACAACTCAATTGCTTAGATAACAAATATGGCTGTGGAAAGCTTTACGCAAACCACTTCTCTCGGCAAGCTGCCTGGGAAGTCGTCTGCCAAGCTTTTTCGTCTTCTGTCCCTTGCCTGACTTTAAGTCGTTTTTATTCCTGACCGTGTCTTTCCGCTGCATGCGAGATATCTGCCGCCAAACAAGAAGAAACAGTCACTAAGAAGCATGTCTAAGATTGCTCCCACCAATCTGGGACCGTCAGTGGATCACTCTAGGAGAGTTCTTCAACCGAGATCATATGCATAGGAGATTTGCAGCATTTGCGAGGGGCGCCAAGCGTTACCGGAATCGATTCAGATGGAACTAAGCTTCTCTAATTAGCACCTCCGACCATTGTGTCGAGATATTTTACGGCATACACTGGCTGAACACGATGTGCGAATAACTTTTATGCTTCATGTTGACTACAATGCCCGCCGAATCTAGTGCCTACAGTTTCCACCTCTCGGCTGTCTTTCGTAAGGTCTGCTTAACAATAGATTTCGCAGCGTGATTTTCCTTTTCAATATGATAATTCTTGCCATATGAAGAAGCCCTTCTCAAACATCTGACAAGCTCAGAGCAACGAGGCGTGTTTGGCGGGCAAGTTTCCAAGGCAGACAGACAGTTGTTTATTGACAACTGCCAGTGTGCCTCAACTTGTTGCAGATCACCCTACAGTGCAGAAAGTCTGCTTTCATTAAGCCTAGTGTTGAAGAGCAAATGCCTCTCCAGCACCCTCACGCCGAGATATCAAGAGCCCCTCAGAGGCGAAGAAATCTATATGAGGCTCCTTTCCCCCCTCAACTCCCTTGCTTCCCCAACGCGGCGTGGCGCGAGATGCCAGTCATGATGTAGTGAGATCATTCGACATTATGCTTAATGCTATCGAACCTCGTGCCCTTCGGCGACGAATTTCTCTGGATGCCTCCTTTTTATACTCTGTATTCACAACCCGCAACATGGCCATTCATAAGAGAGGGAAGCGTATCTCTTCCTCTGGCCGGCCAGCCAGTCTCCCTGGGAGTGTGACGGTCCTTCCATTGCTATGAGCCAGCTTAGCTCTCATAGACGAGTTCCTACCGCCTGAAACGCTCACAACTATCTTCAGCTTCTTTTTATTCCCTCGAGACTCGCCGGCAAGGGTGGGGCGATCTTCTCTAATTTCCTATCTGGGAGCAGTAGAGCTTCACATTCGTTCATCCCATATCTTCAAGGAGGTTATTTGCGGTAGTTGACGACCTGATAGAGCTCGGGCCAAGGCGAAGGTAGGCTAGACCCACAATCGCCGGGCCCTAGTAGAGCATCAGACGAACGTGAAGCTATTCCCAGCGATTCACTTGAAGCCGCTCTGGGGCGGTCTCCTTTCTTCTACTAACCCTTAAAAAGAGGGCTTCACTATGATGGATTTTTACTTCTCCATCTCTCTCTATTTGCGCACCGCAGACTTCCGCGAGATATCGACAATCCCGCGACCCTGATACTCTTTCGACCCTGTCTCCATACCAAACCGATCCCTTTTGGTATTTACTTCATCCACGGTAAGTCAACATACCCACTTCCTGGCACCCCCCTGTTTCTGGCACCCACAAAAACGCGAAAATCCACCACAACCCAATGCCCACCCCCAACCTCCTTTTATCACAACATTTTCAATTCGCGTCCAAATGGGCTCATCTTTTGCACATGTCTTCTTCTATATATAATGCCTCAATATACCGAAGATCAGCTTCGTCAGGCTCTCGAGGA